>NC_056592.1:2299402-2309402 GCF_018340385.1 Cyprinus carpio
TGCATTGCTCTTCGAACCGGACAAAGCGAGAGACACACGCGACTGAGAAAAAAATGAAAGTTTTACTTCGCTTCCATTATGAAATAATCACTGCCGTTCCATCTGTTCTGTGGTTTCCCAAGGTCGTGTGCGGGAATGTAGGTCTCTCAGCCGGTCGGTCGGGTCAGAGCAGGCTTACGGCCGTGTAATCTCCCCAGCAGACGTCCATATCAGGAGCGGCAGGAGAGGTGCGTGACGTCGCCCAGACGTAGCTGCAGACGCTTTCTCCTCCCCTGTGAGCATCATCTGCTGTTCCCTGGCACACAACGACCACGGGGCATTCACATTATACTGAGGGAATTTTCTCTCACAGAACTCATTCACATTGTATGAAGCCCATGGAATATTAAAGGTGACAGCTGGGGAAAACAAAATGTGAATCTGAAACTCAAAAAACAATGGGTCATTAGTTGTGAGATTTTCTGCCCAAATAAACCACTTTTGACCAACAAATTTCCATGACTTTTTACAGTTGAGTCATGAGTACTGGATAAGTTTGCGATATATTTTATAAATCTTATGACACACTGCTAGCAGAAATAAATAAATAAATAGTAAAGATGCAGTCGCATCATGATTAATGGACAAATATAAAAATATTATAAAACTTTTGCAATCACAACTGCTGGATTAATTATAACTATTATGAATACTATAATAAAAAATAAGTCAAATATTTTAGAGTTGTGTATAAGAAAAAAAAACTATATATATTTATATATATATATATAGTTTATTTTCTTTATATATATATATATATATAAAGCATAATAAAAATATAAGGAAAAAGATTTTCTATGACCATGGGAACTTTTGTGGGTGAATAAAAAAAAAAGTTGCAGTTGTTCATGATCATTGGAGAAGTGTAAAAAAAGGTTTTAAAACTTTGCACAATTGATAGCAGAAATATTTTAAAATAGTATAAATATTTTAAAAATAAAAGAAACTCTGCTAAAATGGTGTATTTTTCACCCACAAATGAAAAGACATTTTAAGACAGAATACAGAACTATATAATTGATCGTTCGAATGATAAAACCGACAAACCAGCAGATTTCAGCACAGCAACAAGCACAAAAATTCCAGAGATGTACGCCAAGTCTGTATTCAGATTTTTGTTTTTTTTTGGATTTCTTTGTTTTGAATTTATATTAAGCAAAGAAAGGTGAATCTCGTTTTCTCATCCACACATTGCACAATTACAGAATAAACAATGCAGATAAAAACTTTCGTATTAACAGGTAATAATATATTTATATTTAACATAAAATATTTTTTAAAAAATATTTTAATTTAATAAAACCTCAATACTACTCAGTCACATTTATGAACACAAGTCAAAGTGAGTTTTTTTTCGTTTTGCCATTTCTCTCGGTAAAACAGCCTCCGGAGAACTGCTCACGAAAAACAACCATTTCGTCCATAAAAAGGTAGGGTGGCTAGTCCTGTCTCCCATGGCGATGAATGGAATGGACAGGGGGGACGGGTCTCGCTGTTATCGGTTATTGAAAATGACCTCCAGCCAGCAGGGGCAGCTGCTGATGGAACTGTCTGGTGTAAGCACTTGCCCCCAGCACCTTACGAAACTGATCTGCACGGTGAAGCCCGTCCGCGGCTGGCTGTGCTTGAACTCGTGGCGTCATTGGGACGCTGTAAGGCTTCTCCCCGCCTTCTCGAGGGTGCGGGCGGGGGAGGCCTTGATGGAAAAGGCCCGGAGGGAATACTTTATGCACCAAGCAGCGGTACGCGGGAAGTCAGCGGTTGTCCAGTGTGGGCTCCTGACCTTGGATGAATATGGGGTAGCAACTTCCGGTTATACACCCACACGCCGTCGGGTTGCGCGCGGCTGAGCTGGATGCCGTAGGCCGTATCTTGGGCCCGAGGAAAACAACAAAAGAACCTTTGCAACCATTTGACTTCAATTGTTGTACAGAGGAGGAGCTTCGGACCCACTGCAAAAGCCCGCTAGGCCACCCCGAGGAAGTAGGTCATAAAAGATGTCCAGAGATTGCTCCTTGACGGATGTAAGTAGAGGCGCCCAACGCGGTCTTCTTTTCCTCCCAGTAAAGCCACCACACACCAGTGAGTCTGTTCTCCCGCGCTCCCTGAAGAGCCAGGGAATCTGACCCCAGGAGAGACAAGATCATGACATGGTTATTAATTATGCCAATTTGAAGTTCAATTGAAACGTCCCTTAATCCCTGCTGTGAAAATACTAGGAGAATATCCCAGATTAAAGTTGCGTCCGACCTGGGTACTTGCTGATGCAAGATGGTCAACGTAAGCTCTTCCTGGCCTTAATACAAGATGGTCTCTATCCAGGTTGAAACCCAATGACCACCAGTGGATAGGCCCAACTGATTAACCATCTACACATGGAGTATGACTGTACTTGGAACCAGTAAGAACCATCCGATATTGGCTCTTGCACTAGAGCTTTCCACAAAAGAACCAATTAATTATTTATCCAGCGTTAAAAACTTTCGCCCAATCTTCTTTCAAGTACAACATTCACTTGAATCCAGCTGATTTGAAAGATACCAGTATCACACAATGGTCAAATTGGGTTTTTGTCTTGGTCCAAGGTGGTCTACAAGCTCTAGTCTCCATCGGATCAAAGAGGGTCTACAGGTTGTGAAACCAAGAAAACCGTGGGGAGGCCACCTGATTAACAATCTAGACTAGATTATGACCAGCTTGGACAGTAGGAACCATTAGTAAACTGGGCTTTACTCTAGAGTTTCCCAAAATAGTAAAAGTGAACGAAAGTGTCTGATTGAGGAAGTATATAGAGAAAATCAAGCCCAAGTTATTCCATTATGCGACAATTTTAACTTTATCACGTAAACTTCACATGAATCTCTGCTGGGAAAAAACAGACGATACCAGATCAAGGTGGTCGAATTGGTACTTGCTAGGTCCAAGAGGTGGTCTACCAGCTCTTCCAGTCTGATCAAGATGGTCCTACCGCGCTGAAACCAAGACCCACCAGTGGGTAGGCCAAACCGTTGACCATCTAAACTAGATTATGACTTAACTTGTACCAGTAAAGAACTGGCTTTTACTAAAGTTTCTATAAGTGAACAAAGTATGTCGAGGAAGGAAGGAGAGAGCTAAGGAGATAAACTGACTAGTTTAGATGGGAACACTAGCACCCCCCCCCCCAAAAGGTAAACACACACACACACACCCACACAGTTCACACCAGCACATGCCTTCTGTCCAGGAAAACCATCCTGAGCTCTGCCAAACATATCTTGCATCCTTAATTTCAGCGTTCACGAGAGGGCAGCGACGGAATGTGAGGAATCTGCCGCCCCCCACAGAGCAGCGCCACCGGCCTCCAGCGCATGTTTTACATTAGCAGTACTGCTTAGTCATAGTTCTGTTCCGTTCGCCAACCCGAACAATGTTTCTGTGTACGTCAACGCAACACTACATAAATCTGCAATTGTCCTCGCCCTCGCCAACTAACGGCCGTTTGACAGCCATTCTGAGCTTTTGATGTAACAATATAGAAGACACACCAAACTATATAACGATAATGTATGAACTTTTATCCAACTTTACTCCACCTACAGGAAATCTCATTGGTTCCCCTATCCTGCTCCATATAATAAACACCCATAAAATTTTTCATGCTTTGTGCATCGTTTAAGTTGAGCAATTCTTTAGTCATCTGAACTCTTTGTCTGTCTACATAAGGACAGTCCTCTCTTTAATCGCAGATCGGATGAACATAAGTGCCGTAATTTAGCAGTATAGTTTAATTACGCACCAGCCCATACTAACTTGATGAGTAGAGTAGGTAGAGCCATCATTAAACCCTTACAAACATCTATTTGCATGTGTTAACCATGGTAATACCATTATATCCTTTGAAGAGCTTACAGTGCCATTTAAGTAGCACTGTATGTTGAATACAGTAATTAAACTGTATCATATGGTATATTTTTTCTAAAATAACAGTATTACTGAAACCATGGTACTTTTTGTACCAAGAAAAAAATAACACCATGAAAATAGCTTAAATATATTGTCGGTAGTACCATGGTACAGTGATGGTGTCAGAATGATTTCTGAAGATCATGTGACACTGAAGACTGGAGTAATGATGCTGAAAATTCAACTTTGATCACAGAAATAAATTACAGTTTACAAGACATTCAAATGAAAAATAGTTATTTTAATAGAAATAATATTTCACACATATTACTGTTATTGCTGTATTTTAAATCAAATAAATGCAGCCTTAGTGAGCATAAAAAGACTTTGTGAATGTCAAATTGTCATTCGCATCAGCATCATATTACACTATGTAACCACATCATACACTACGTAACGTTACACATATCTAACCACAGCAATACCCATACCAATGTCCATGATATATATATCATTATTTCACAATATTGCCATCACTGAAGCACAGTACAGAACAGTGTGTCTGCTTCATGTTTACTATTATATGGATGGCGGCTCATTATATAGAGTCAGTCATTATACTGACACACACAACTAGCTGTTTAATGTTTAGTGTGTATCTGTGTGTGTGTGTGTGTGTGGTTGCTATATACCAGACTGATGCGATTTCAGTCTTAATAGTTAACTAGTCTCTCTGACGACACTACGTGAACAGCTAGCAAATCTGAGTGACACACACACACATATGAACACAAATCATACATCAAACAGACCTCTGAGTTTGTGTGTGTGTGTGTGTGTGTGTGTTCAGACAGCACAATGTGTTTATTCATACAGAGACAGAACTGCGCAGGTCCTTGTGTGTGTGTGTGTGTGTTTGAATGGATTTGTGTGTATAGGTTATGGATTTACCTGCCGTGTGTGTGGTGGCGTCTAGGTGTCGGTCAGTTGGATGACCACAGTGTCACCCCGAATGACATGGTGACAGCCGACGCAGAGAGTGGTCCTGAAATAGAGCGTGCAACATGACACACACACACACACACACACACACAGACAAACACATGTCTGGTTAACTATCCTTGTGGGGACTCTACACAGGCGTAATGGTTTTTTGCTGTACAAACTGTATTTTCTATCAGCCTACACCTAAACCTGCCCCTCACACAAAAACTACAGGATGTTTACATTCTCCAAAAAACTCACTCTGAATTAATTTAGAAGCTTGTTTTCTCCATGGGGACCTCAATACAGGTGAACAGTGAGTTGGGTGTGTATTCAGGTTTAAGTCCCCATGCACACACACACACACACACACCACACACACACACCACCCCTCATGACTTCTACAGCCTCAACATCCTGAACTCTATTAGAGTAAACTCTCTTCAACTAGAGCCTATGAGTTAGTTATTGCACAGAAACAGAAACTCAAAGTCTTCAAGACAAACTGCCAAAATAACAGACTGCTTAACTTGAAGAAATTCTTATTATATTATATGACATTATATTAATATTTCAAGAATATCATGAGCAAGAGATTTTAATTTATACAGTAAAGTTCTATTGTGCAGCACTTTATTTGAAAAAAACAATGTTTTATTTTAAATGAATTGTTATATTTTCACTTTATTATATTGTAAAAGGTTGATCAAATTAACTTTTATGAATTCAAACTGAATAGACATGCTGTTTAACGACTAAAAATCTAGAAGAGTTTAAAGGACAAAACAGAATTTAGAAAAAAAGAAAACAGGATTTGGGGAAAAAATACAATGAAATCCAGAAAAATGTATAAAACAGAAAAACAGGAACTTTTTTAAAAGAAAGAAAGAAAGAAAAAATGAAAAGAAAGAAAGAAAGAAAATAGAATTTTAGAAAGGAAAAAAAACTGAAAAAATTAAAACAAAACACGAATTTGCTAAATTTTTTTTTTTTGAAATCCAGAAAAAACAAAACAGAAACACAAAATTTGTATAGATATATATATATATATACACATATATATATATATATATATATATATACATGTATATATATATATATATATATATATATGTATATATATATATATATATGCATATATATATATATATATATATATGTATATATATGTATATATATATATATATATATATATCATATATATATATATATATATATATATATATATATATATATATAAAATAAAAATAATAATTAAAAAACAATTTTGTGAAAAAAATAAAACCAATTTCATAGGGCCCCGTTAAACCTCTCTCTCCCTCCTAGTTTCATTCTTTCTTTCTCTTCTAAAGGGGACAAAAAGACTCTTCTCACTCTCTCTCTCTCTCTCTCTCTCTCTCACACACACACACACACAGTGGTGTTTTCGGCTTACATCGGGCAAAGTTTTTCCGTTGAAGGAGACTCAATTTTTTAAACAGTCACTTTGTACATCAAACAAAACAAAAAAAGAGCAGAAAGTGTCTAATGGAATCACACACACACACAAATGCGAGTCACTCAGCAGTCTGGAGAAGTTAATGATTATTTCTATCTGTCTCCACACACACACACACACTCGAGGGAAGTCAGTGTTTTTATTGATCGTCTTTCATCTGGCTGAGGTTCACGGGAGGCGACGGTCTCTTTTACGACCTGCCGGCGCTCTTATCCACTGACGGCACACGGACGTGAACTGAGCGAGCGGGCACGCCTTCTGGAGGACATGCCATGAGGTCAGGGTCAGAGGCAGGTCAGGGGCCTAAACCAATGATGACGACAGCACACAACACGGGTTATGCTAACTCTTCAAAGTACCAGAAACACAAGTATGCAAAAACATAGATGCAAAAAATTTTTGAGGAAAAAAAAAATGTGATATTTCTGATAAAAATTGCGGTTTTGATTTGGTTTCAGTTTTTGCTGCGTTTCTTTGTAGGGCACAATTTTGTGACTCCATATCAATATGACAATAAAATAAAAATAATACTTATTAATCTAATTATCACGATTATTACTATTGCAAAATAAACTTATTAAACAAAAATTTGGTAATATTTGACAGTAAAATAAAAAATAAATATTTAAGAAAAAACATTATCATTATTGATTATTGTCATTACAATTATTATTACTAAATAAAAATATTAAACGAAATAAGAAACAATATTGTACACTATTTCACAGTAATATAAAAAAATTGAGTATTTAAGACAAAAAATATTATTAATAATAATAATATTACATAAAAATAAAAACAATAAAAAATCTACTATTGTAACATTTTACTGAAAAATTCAAAAAATTGGGTATTTAACAACATCATCATTTATTTTACAGAACAACTGCAAAAGTACAATACTAATATCTAACATTTATTTACTAATATTTAATCTTGTAGCTTTAAAACAGTTCACACCACAGCGCCTCTTCTGGTAAATACCTGAACTACAAACCAGAGCTTGCGTAGCTAGAAGCGTTAGCGTTCACGTTTTTGTGCAGAGTTTGTTTCAGGCCCATGAAATGATTGCACACAACTGGCAGACGTTTTGGATTCGTCATGCAAAATACCAACTAAACAAACAAACCCCGAGGCAACTTCTCTGATGTGTGTATGTCAGATACGGCTCTATAAATATTATCTTTTTCCTCGGGCATCGTTATCATAACAACAATCTCACACGCACTCGACCGCGAGACACAGACGGACTGACGCTGATGGACAGAAATGTTTGGCAGTTTCTTTGTTTGTAAGTCAATAAAGGAAACTGGCAATTAGACTGAGAGCATTACATAACACACACACACACACACACACACACACACACAGAGTCAGGAAAACCTGCAACGCAGAGGAAAGACTTCACATCGTCCTCCATTGTGCACTAATACGTGGAATCAGACAGCACAGATTTTACGATGCACAGGTTGTGTACTGTACGCTCGCTGTGGTGTGTCAGGCCAAAGGAAACCGTTTTATGACATCATGTTGATTACGAGGTCAAAGGTCAGCAGTTTAACTCTCTCCACCAATAAAAAGCCACGGCGGTCCTCGCCTAAATCTGGATGTCACAACTCTGATTTTATGAGTGTTGATACGGTGATTATCAGAAGAACTAGCGCCATTGTTCTGAATTCAGGATGTTAAGAATTGCTGTGGGAACCAATCTCTATGATGTGTGTGTGTGTGTTGTGTGTGTGTGTGTGTGTGCACAACTTTAGATGGCACAGATCCCCAAATATATCAAATAATATTTGGAAATATTTAGTTTCATTAAGCTACATTATTATTTTTGTTTTTCCTACTCTGTATATACTACGTTACAGTTTTATCGTATTTATTTATTTAAAGCTGATTTTTTAAATTAATTTATATATCTTAATCATGTTTTAAATTTTATTCAATTTTTTTTTTATTTGTTCTGATATGTACTTAACTGTAAAAAATCAGATTTTAAAAAAAAAACATTATTTACTTATTTTATTCTAATCTATATAATTATTTTAACCTAATTTTTGTTTATCGTATTTTATTTTTAGCTATTTATTTTAATATAATTTGTATTCACTTATTTTATTCTAATTTTTATTTATTGTAATCCAACTTTATTTTAATCGAATTTTTATTAATTTTAACCAATTCTTTTATTTATTTTATTATATGTTTTATTCATTTACTTAAATCCAATTTTTATTTTCTTATTTTAATTACATTTTTATTTATTTATCTTATTCTATTTATTTATTCAAACCATATTTCTATGTATTTTATTCTATTGTTATTTATTTATTTTAATCCTTTCATTTATTATTTATCATATTTTTTCATCTTGTTATTTTTTATTTGTTATTTAATTACGTTGATATTTTTACACTATTTTTTTCTAAACTTTTCCATGCACCCACCAGCACTCCCTTTCAGACCCCAGTTTAGATGACCAGTCGAGCCTGTTGAGCGGAGACGCCTGTATTGTTGTTTTATTCTTGTTTAGACGGTAAATAATTATAATGTGATGCATTCATTGTTCATTGTGCAATCAAGCAGCCAGTCGGACCGGAGACGCCGAGAGACTTTCTGAATGAACGGATCACGTGTGTGCGTGAGAAAACATGCCGTCTGTCTCTGTGTTTAGTTAAGCGATTAGATTGCGGTTTAAGAAAATGTTTGTGTCTGAGGTGTCTGGATCCTGAGGGCGTTTGTACTGACTTTCTGCTTCTATGTTTCTCTTCAACCCTTGATTTGAAAGGGATGAGAGCTGAAGTCAAATTTCAAGCTTGATGGAAGAGGACCGAAAAGCACAACAAAGCGTTCACAGTTCAAAACATGTCGTCAAAGTCGCTCTGGACGTTCAAGTAGCTGCTTTGTGTCATTTTCTCGAAATGTTTTTTTTCCGCTCGGCGGAGGCGCCCGGGACGGCTCTACCCAAGACTCAAGGCTTTTTCCCTCCGAGTGCATGATGTCATTTCCTGTATTCTGCCCTTTCCTTCTGGGCTAACCCAAACAACCTTGGAATGAGGCACGAGGTTGTCACGGAAAACAACGTTTAGCCCTTAAAGGGGGATTACAGTCGCCGATGGCCCATTCACAGGACATTCATAAAAGCCTGATTTGTGGATCGGCAGAAATGTCTCACCAACAGCTTAACCGGATGGAGATTCTTCCAAAATCAAGTCATTTCTGTCCACATCGAAAGCAAAAAAATGGTTTCATATTCAAGTTAAAATGAGGCTCAATTGATCGGATGCAAGTCAATTTTGCACTTAACTTTATCTTTTTGAGAAAAGAAAACCCTTAGGAAGGTAGTAGCCCCAGACCAACATGCATATGAAAATATGAAGTGTTTTAGTTTTAAACTAAAGTTAGAAATGTTGCCTTGGCAACCAATCGACAAAATAGGTTGCAAGAGAATAGTAAAAAAGTTACAAAAAAATAAAAAAGGAAATAAACATTACAAAAACTAATAAATATGTCAAAACCACACAATAAAATTCCTAAAATTGATCTAAAATAAAAATAAAATGGAAACTACAAAAATAAAGCTAATTCAAAATA
>NC_056592.1:2311902-2369402 GCF_018340385.1 Cyprinus carpio
ACTCGTTTCAGTGGTGTTTTGCTACCTTTAGAAGACGATATGTGACCCTGGAGCACAAAGCAGTCTTAAATCTCTGGGGTATATTTTTAGCAATAGCCAAAAATACATTTTGTGGGTCAAACATTATAGATTTTTCTTTTATGCCAAAAATCATTAGAATATTAAGTAAAGATCATGTTCCATGAAGATATTTCATAAATTTCCTACCGTAAATATATCAAAACTTAATTTTTGATTAGTAATATGCATTGCTAAGAACTTAATTGTTGGACCACTTTAAAGATGATTTTCTCATATTTAGATTTTTTTGCACCCTCAGATTCCAGATTTTTTAAAATAGTTGTATCTCGGCGAATATGTCCTCCTAACAAACCATACATCGATGGAAAGATGATTTATATTCAAGTTTCGTATGACGTATAAATCTCAATTTTTAAAAATTGACACTTAAGACTGGTTTTGTGGTCCAGGGTTCACATATACAGACGACGCTCTAACAAACAAATCTCCAACTCTCTCTCTTCCAGCTCCTTGTTTTCGGGTCTGTTTTCATAGATTTGGATTCAATAAATCAGCACAGACGGGTTCAAAGACCCTCAAACAGGTAAGGACGGTCTTGGGTGCTTACCTGAGAACCCCATAGGGGCCGAATACGCCGTTCCTCCAGTTTCAGTGGAAGCAGGCACAGAACCTGGAGAATCTACGGAGAAACAGAGTGACAGCTGTCAATCACAGGGTTAAAAGACCCTTAGGCCTCATTTTTAGGTCATGTCAGACCTTCATTTTCCCGGCGGCTCCCTCTACTTTTCTGTCATGCAAAATAAATAAAGCGTTTCTGAGGTTAAAGTCTGCACCGAGAAAGAGCCGAGAGCGAGAGCGCTCTAATAGGAATACACTGTTTAGCAGGATATACTCCAAGTCCAAAACAACGAGCTAATAAGGAACTCGCAGCAGCCTTGAAAACTGTGTACAGTCAATTTTCTAATTGGTGTGCGAGCAGACAGGAAAACTCCTGTCGCTCCTGTTAACCCCTTAATACACGGGTCTGGAATATTGTCTCCGTATGTTCGGATCTAACGTCAGTTTCCTGGAAGTACTGTGATCAAACAACTGCGGGAGAAAATACGTCAGTCACAACGAAAGCTCCCAACGAGGATCATTTAAGAACTAGCATAGTACTTCTTACCCTGGTAATTTAAGGTAATCGCAGATCTGATCTAGCCAACACATGGTTTACGCTAACAAGAACTTTAGGTTTCTAAAAGAACAGGCTAATGCTAACTTGTGAGGATGGGTTTTTTTAAAAATCCAAAGCATTAGCCTGTCTTCATTTGACTTCTCATTAAATTAGTTTTAAATGTTTGCTAAAGGCACTGAATTTAGAGCTAAACAAGAAGCATTTCCTAGTAAATAAATAATGCATTCAGTTCAGCGTCTTTACATGAACTAGCACACCAAGCACAATGAAAATGACTCCAAACACAGATGATGTAAGAACTAACAGTTACCTAAATGGTGCTGATTTATGGTAAATATAATTATAAATTATAACACCTGGTTTATGCCAACAAAGATAAGTAGGGCAGAAACTATGTTTAAATAGCTAAAATAACAGGCTAATGTAGAGTGTAGCATGGGATTTTGAAACACACACCAAGTTAGCATTAGCATTAACTTGTATTATCATATTTAACAACACTTCCCATTAAACTAGCTTTGTTTAATTCATTAAAAATGTAATATTATATCATTGTAAAACCCTGACACAAATATGAATAATGAAAAAGCAATAAAGTTCAGAGGAGCACAGCAATATCTAATTTGACTGAGCTGATGAAAAGCTTTAAGTTATTTGTTTTATTTCATGTCATGTTACCATTCACCATTATCAAAAAAAAAAAAAAAAACTCAAGGGGCATTTCCATGCATTTTTGGACACGTACCATGGTGACATCCTACCACTTGTAAGGATAACGAGTTCTTAAGTGTTAATATTAGAGGATATTTCCAAAACTGTGAGAGGGAATTGACAACTTGGAGAGTTGGACACTTTGCGGTCAGTCTAATGAGACACGGTCGAACCTGAACCTGACCAGAGAGAGAGAGAGAGAGAGAGAGAGAGAGAGAGAGAGAGAGCAAAAGATGTGGGATCAAGCAGCAGCTTCAAACACGCTATGATCCATTTTCCAGAGAGAAAGAAACAATGGTGTTGTAAAACGGATGCTTTGAAGCTGTCCATCACAGGCGCAGGTTCCACTCAATAAAACCTTTAGAGACCCAAACAGCTTCCGACGAGTCTCACGTGTAAACAGATCGCGTGACGTGGCTCTGTTGCTCCTGACGTTATCAATGAGACACACACACACACACACACACACACGAACAAGCGACGAATAACTTCCTCCCAGCGCTCAGTGTCACTCTCTCTTTCAGTCTGAGAAAATCTCCAGTCTTCTATTGTTCTCTGTCTCGCGTCCAAGAGCAGCTAATGGAAGTGTGTGTGTGTGTGTGTGTGTGTGTGTGTCCTCACAGGAAATGTCCTCCCCAAACTGGCTTCCCTGTCCTCCACCGCGGCGCCTTTTCTCGTTCACATTCTGCTTTCTCCCTCAGTTGCTCCGAAACCCCAAACTGATTCATAAAAGAAGACATGACTCAAAGAGCGAGAGCCGGTGTCAGTCAGCGTAGAGTCGTTCCCACACACACACGCAACTATAAACATGATCGAGACGCACACATTCGGGCTTAAAGAAACGATTTCGAAACAGGCACTCGTCGGAGCTGGTGGCTGGATTTTCTCAGTGCGTAAGCGATACTGTTTAACTGAGGCAGTTTTGGGCCGGGATTGAGAAGGATCTTTACGGGGGCAGGAAACCTCATCCGGGACACTGCCAAATACAACACGCTTATCTGAAGCGAATATACAGGACATGCTCAAGAGCCATATGGCATTATGGGTAGAGAGAGAGAGAGAGAGAGAGCAAAGGCTCAAGACGCAAAGCGACACTCCCAAAACCTCCGATTAATTCGGCAGACAAATCAGCTCTCTCAGCATTCCCTTCATGTGAAAAACATCACGACTATTACACAATGCATCATTACCATATTCATATACTGTGCTATTTATGCATTTACTCCAATTCCTAGCACTTTGGAGTTAAAAGCATCATCTAAGTGCTAAGTATGGTAATCATTCAGATACACCAAAGTATGAAATCATGCCCACAAAATGATTATTATATTCATATACCACATGATTACCGAATATACAAAGTCTAAAAAGACCTACTAAATTTAATAAGATTTACAAAACAGTATCATTACATGTAGCAGTGTACTAGATGATTACCATATTCAAGTACCATGGTATTTATGTGGTAAAATCACCATGATATTACCATTGTAAATGTCCAAAATGTTCATTGCATGCAATTTGTATCTCAAACAAAACTTTTTTTTTAAAGACTCCACATCAGCTTGAAATTAAGATGACACTTAAACACTTAAAGTGGTTTAAGAAAATATGGTATTTAAATGGTCCAATACCATGGTGTTACTATAGTAAACGTGCCAAAAAAACTTAATTGCAAGTTACAAATGAACTTTTTAAGGTTCCAAATCTGCTTAAATTTAAGATAAAACTCCAACCTTTTTTAATCTGGTTTAAGAAAAAGCAGTGGGATGGTGAGAATACCATGGTGTTACTATAGTAAATGTGCAAAAAACTTCATTGCAAACCACTTTAAACTTTTTAAAAGACTCCATATCTGCTTAAAATTTAAGGTGAAACTTCTACGTACCAGGTGGTTTAAGAAAATCGGTGGGATATCTTGAGTACGGGGGCGGGGGGGGATTCTGGAGGAGAAGAAAGAGAGGGAGAGAGAGGCCGTGAGTGGAGATGTGGGCTGATGATAAGGCCTGGCATTCTCTGGGAAAAGTGTTTGTGTAGTGCTGAGGGCAACAAGCACAACACTGATAAACACACGGCCGCCTGGCGCCAGACTCCACACACACACACACACACACACAAACTAACTTCACTGAACGCTGGGGCCCCTCCAGCGGGGTTTCACATGAACAACCACAGACTGGAGCGCCAGCTGAATAGTCTGTGCATTTTATCCACATGGAAACATTCATCAGTGTATAAGAATAATAATTATAATCAGTAGCTCATACCAAGACACTTATTTGATGAAACTGTTGGTTAAGCTACTGAAAAACTACCAAACAGACCACATATGAACGACTGTAAAATGCGTATTCTTTGTCAAATATATAACTTTATGCGCAAGTTTACTGCAATACTGTAGAGGTTATGTATTTAAAAGAATAAAAAGCGAATTCTTGACAACAAACTCTTGATGACAGTTTTAATGCTACTAAATATATATTATTTATTGCTATCTCTGTTCCATTCTATTCTGTTTTGATCTTCTGCATATAAAAACCCAAATAATGTTTTGTTGAAACATTTTCTCTAAACACTCACACACATAAACATGCTATGTGCTGTTATAGTACTGCATAAGCACTATATGAAACATTTATAACAGCCTGAATTATTTTAGATCAAATCCCCTATATTCTTTTCTCTTCTGTTCTATTTAATTCTATTGCATTCTAACTAAAGCTGTAATTAAATTCCACAGAAGGCCACTGTTATGTGAATGTTATAATAGCAGGCTACAAGCACTATATACTTCTGTGCAGAAGAGCCAGGATAAGCCTCTATATGTTCTTCAGCAGCTGTAATAACGCTCATTATTTCTCAAAACTGAGATATGTGAGAGGAGAGACGTTCGTACCGAGCTCGCACAGTCTGCTCATGTGATGCGGGTTGCAGCACACGAGCTCCGGGTTGATTTTCCCGTAAGATTCACAGCACGAAAGTCTCTTTAATTCCGAGGAGTGCCGGAGGTCCGGCCACCGGAACACCTTGTAGAGCAGCAGCGGCAGCGGGTACGAGTGCTGACCCAGCCTGGCGTCCGCTTTCCCCGGCAGGAGGAGGCAGGGGGTCCGCGCGCCCCCCCGGGACTCGACCGCCTGTAAGAGCACTCCAGCTGCTTCTCCTTGATCTTCTTCAGGATGGAGTACGTCAGCGCTTTCAGTTCGGCCTCGGTGCCGGGGTTAGGCTTACTGGCGCCCGGTTTCCCGAGGCAGCAGCCCGCGTTGCCGCCAACGCGCGTACCGGTGTCCGCGTCCCCGTCGCCCTCCACGGGCGCGCGGCTCCTCCAGAGTCGCCGGACGAGCCCCGATCGTTTGGTCCTGAACATGCGGGACGACAAGAGGGTTCCCCGGCTACAAAACGGCCCATTTTTGTCCGCAGTCATGAAGATCCGGAGGTCCGAATCCCACAGCAGCGCAGAGCAGACGGCGAGGAAGAAACGGCGAGCAGGAGAAGCGCACGCGATCCGTTTCATACGCCAGACTTTAAAATATTTCACCCCGACGAAACCGACACGGAATCCAAAAGCAGAGAAGCTGAAACGACTGTCTGGCCTGAAACAAACTAACACATATCTCGCACCCAGCCGATCTCATTTCACAACTCAATCATCGGAGCAGATCCACGAGAAACCAGTTCGGTCCTTAATCCACAGCGATCGCTCGGGTTCGGGATTATTAATCTGCCGCGTTCTCCGTCTGACATCAGATCTGCAGCTCGGACCGAACTGACACCAGCCTATAAATCCACATCAGACCCCGCTGGAGAAAACCTCTCGCGCTCCACGGACCGACTATTAGCACGGAACGCTCGAAATATCCACAAAACAGGCGATCCGTCTCCAGATCCATAAATGCGGGAAGTTTTCCGAGTCGATGAAGACTGAAGGACCTGAGAACCAGATGAAGATCAGACGCCTCTCTCTCTCTCTCTCTCTCTCTCTCTCTCTCTCGGTGTGTGTGTGTGTGTGTGTGTGTGTCTCTCCGTGTCTCTCATTGGCGCGTCGGGGGTCATGTTATGTCTAGACACCCTGTCGCTTTAAAAAAAAAAAAAAAAAAAAAAAAAAAAAAAAAAAAAAAAAAAAAAAGACAGGCAGGAAAAAGTGATTGTGTTTGCGCAAAACATAAAACAAAGTAACATGTAACCATCAGACTGAGACATCAGACGCAGAGTTATATAATAAAGTTACAGTGTAATGGATGGAATTAGAATTGTGTGGTTTGTGCTGGTCACACACCACACAAACCACACAAACTCAACAACACACACACACACACACACACACACACACACACACACACACACACTGACGCCAGGCGCGCAGGTAAATTCACATTAAGAATGAACCACACAAACTCAACAAATTTTTTATGATGCAGTCATGGACATGAAAACACATTTCTTGCATATAAATTATACCGAATTGACATAAAAATAATACATATGTATAATATATATTATTATACTTTGGAACAAATGGTTAATATTTTTAATCATTTTTTTATGTAAATTGTTTTTTATTTTTATGCATTATTTGTAAAATCATTTTAATACTACTATTTTATAATAATAAATAGTAACTCATAATTATTTACTGTATTTTATTATAAATGATCATTTATCAACATTTATGTTTTATATTTATTTATTACATTCCAATTAACAAGTAAGTTTGTATTATTTAATATTAATATATTACTAGTAATATTATTAAATATATTAAAATTAATTGTATTGTTATACACAACAACAATTAGATGTTGGAATAATTTTGTTTAAATTATTTTAATAATAATTATTTGTATTATTTTATTGGCAGTGTTTGTGAATGGGTGAACATTTTTCTGTCTGTATAAAGAACACAAGAACTGCTGCCAGCCTACTGGTGACAAAATTTCACATTTTCAAAGCACACACACACACACAACACACACACACACACGATTGACTGGTGAGTTAGTGACGGTTTATACAAATGATTTTTCTGCGGATGTGCACGAGTTTTGCTGCATCAGATGATTCACTGAATTCTCTCAAACTCATAAACAGCTCAGCAGCACTTTCTGCCTGCTCTCCTGCCATTAACCTGGAATCCCTTTCAAACCCAGAAACACTTCGCGGGGGTTCGCGCCTCTGATCAATGGACGACGCACTGGCGCGCGCAGGGTGTGACAGACTGGCTGCGCGCGGACAGCTGTCTGGCCGCGCGTCACAATGACTGTAATGACGCAATCAGCGGCGCGCAGAGCGAGCGCTTTTATGATCCGCTGCCGTTCCAAATAATGAAGAGAAATAAACAGCGTCAGACTTCACGATCACGACATTCCATAAAAGAGAGAGAGAGAGAGAGAGAGAGAGAGAGAGAGAGAGAGACTGCAGGGCACTAGAGAAGATAAGGAATGATTATGATGGGCTGCTATTGTCGTGATGCTCGCTGGCGCCGCGCGAGCTTATGAAGATCTGCTGCTTGTCACACATTAACGTCCGCAAACACTAACACTACTGTCTGGCCTATCCATCCATCTTTCATAGATAATTCATTTTGTAAATACGGTTTTTTTTTCTGTCTAAATGTATAATCCTAAATTAATAAGTGTTTTTCTAAAAATTTTATTGAATTCTTTCAAAATAAATCTTATTTTAAAACAATTTTTCTAGTTATTTTTTTTTAAACTCCTTAATTTATCAAGCATTCTTTTATCTTGCATGCATGCTCTCATTTATTTTTATTTAGTCCAAATGGAGTCAAACAAATGCCCCGTGTCAGGTATTTTTTAGTTATGGCAACATACCTGACCTGTGAGGGAATGACGTTTATGACTTCGGAGCAAACACAGCTGTTTTGATTTATCCAACACGGACTCATCTGATAGTATCAGCAGAAACTTCATGAGGGCTCAGATGTGGACAGTGATATGATGGAGATCAGTTCCACTCATCTCTGTCCTGCTCACAAATAAATGACCGGCGGATGCAGGATATCACAGCCTGTTCGCTTTCCACTTCAGTGGACCAGAAAGAGTTTTATGTGGTTTGTGGCCTGTCTTTCTTGAGAAGTAAAAAACATATAAACGGTTCTACATATACAAGCAAAACCTACAGTTTCTGATAGAATCCAGCATGTGCTCATCTATGGCAAGTGTATTTAATGGAAGTTGTTCTGGCTGACTGTGAATTTCAGAGAAATTCCTGTTTCCTTTAACACTGAAAGCTGATCAATTGGCCTGCTAGAAAAACCCCACAGGAAGCTGACAGTCCCTATTGATGAGGGTCAAAGGTCTACGCTGTGAGAGCGGAACGAAAGCAGACCTATAAGAGATTAAAACCATAAACAGTCTGTTGCCTCAGTCCTACCCTATCCATCCTGGAGTGGTTTTTGTTTTGTTGTTGTTAGCAATAGTTCTGACAACTTTTATTTTTTAGCATTACTTCTAAATGATTTGTAAGTTTTTTTAGCTTAAGTTCTGAGTGATTTTGTTTTGTAATAGGTTAAAGCTATTTTGTATTTTTTAGATAGTTTGAAGCGATTTTTATTTTGTGGAATAGTTCTGAGAATTTTTATTTTTACAACCAGTTCTGAGGTGTTTTATTCTATACATTTTTTTTAGTGATAGTTTCATGAGCGATTTTGTTTTTTTACGTGATAGTTCGAGCAATTTTCATTTTTTTTTTATCACTAGTTCTGAGCGTTTTTTTATGTTTTAGTGATAATTCTGAGTGATTTTTTATTTGTAGCATTAGGTCTGAGGCAATCTTTTTGTTTGGTGAATAGTTTGGAGTGTTTTTTTAACGATTATAACGGAGCGATTTTTTTTTGTTTTGTTGGCGATAGTTCCACAGCAAGTTTTATCTAGCATCTACTCTCTCTCTCTATGCAAACTAGGTAGGTAATTGTTTTTAACAGACAAATTAATCTAGTACTAATAAAACCACTAAAACTACGCACAAGAACAAACTGCGGAAAAAACTAAATTCCAAACTAAGTTAAAATGAAAATTTGAAAATATACAAATCAATCTCAGTCAAAATAGTTAGAAATAAGTTTTATTAAATCTGAGCATAAACACTGGCAGCTTCAGGAATTAGAAATTAGAGTGAACTCTGTACAGATTCCGCTTCAGTGCCTATCGGTTGTAAAACGCCTGTTGCTGTAAATGGCAGGCATGTTTAAGACGGGGCCTCCTAATCACAAGCACTGCAGAAATTGCATGTGTTCAGTACTCTCAGAATGCATGTAATCAACTCACATAATTACCCTGCCGTATTAGAAAACACACGCTACATGAAACTACGGGCTAACTTGAGCGTTATAAGGGCTGACGTGGGCCACCTATAACAGCTAGAAAAAAGATTTAAAGAACGCAGAGGAGACATAGCACTCACCGTTGAAAGCCAAACCGATGGGGCGACCAGCAGAAGAATCACATCCACTGAGAGCTTTGATGGACACAGATGACATGTAAAAGCACCACAACAGTAGGGTCGGTAGTGCACGCGGCCGGTGGCCTCTTGTCTAGCGTTAGTTATAAAATGGCCGCTCCCGTGAACGAAGAATTCAAACAGGACCTGATCCCCAGATGCGGCGCCATATGCCCCGCTCTGGCTGCCTCTCTCACTGGATGCCACGGTAAAAGCTGGACTGGCTTTATGACCGTCAGCTGAACTCTAGACCTCACTTTTAGAGTTTATTATATGACATTGAATTGCTCGTGTGTAAACTTCGGGCTGTCCACTCGAGTGCTTCAGAAAGAAGTGCTGCGACGCCACGCACTCACACACCACTGGATCAGTTAAGACGGGGGGACAACCAGGGAGATATAAACCGACGATCACACTGAGTAGGAAGACTAAGATCCAGAGACTAATTATTGCGCCGTGCAATGCGATGCTTGGTTGTCTTTGGTTGACAAGGTGTTGCTCTGGGGCGTGCTAAGGTGTTTTGGATTTTTAAACATATTGTAGGCTTAATCCATTTGCTAATTTGTTCTGAGCGGGAAATGGGCTGCTAGGCCAGTTCTAGTGACTGGATTTGAGAACGTTACTATGCATTGCTAAGGTGCTATATATTTTTTTATAGTTCTGGATGATTTTAATTTTTTTGTGATAGTTCTGAGCAAATTTTTTAACAATGTCCTGAGTGAAATTTATTTATTTTTGATAGTTTTTTGTGATAGTTCTCAGTGATTTAGATTTTTTTTAGTGATAGATAAGAGTGGTTTTTATTATTTTTATTGATAGTTCTGGGTTTGTTTTTTGTTTTTTTTTAGCAATAGTTCTGAGCAGTTTTTTAGTGATAGTTCTGTGATTTTAGTGATTAGCAGGTCCCCCCCCCCCTTTTTTTAGAGATAGTTCTGAGCAGTTTTTTTTTTCTTACAGTCCCAAGTCAAAATCCGTGTATTATATTCTGCTCTCTAGATTGTCAGCCAATCTAGCCAACAGCATTCTAATGCCAACAGATCACAGTCTTCCCCCACCATGGGTCCAATGTGCGCGTGGCGTGGGTTTGGGCGGCCCCCCTTCCCCGTGGATGGGGGCTGTGGTTCCCCGCACCCCCCCCCATAGCGGTTACGGTGTGGGTGGGTTGGGGGGGGGGAGAGGGGTGGGGTTTATGTGATGCCCCAGTCATTGGAGAGTGGGCGGGATCGGCAGACTGACCAGAAGGTGGCCGGCTGTCATGCCGGGAAATAACAGACACACTGACTTTATACACAGATGTGCGTAACTGCCTTACCAAAACAATTAAAAAAATAATAATATCAAAATAATTTACGAGGGCAGACAGAACAGTTGTTATCATTAACTAAAACTGTATTAAAACATTCCTGTTATTGAAATAAATATGAAAAATAGAAAATAGAAATATTACCTGACAATTGAAACTAAATTAATGCACCCCCGCACCCCTTTCAGACCCCCGTTTAGATGACCAGTCGAGCCTGTTGAGCGACGGAGATCCGCGACTGTATTTTTGTTAGTCTGTTTAGACGGAATAATTACTAATTTGAATATTGCACTTGTTCATTGTGCAATCATCAGCCAGTCTGCACCGGAGACTCCGAGAGACTTTCTGAATGAACGGATCCTCCGTGTGTGCGCTTATAAACCATGCCGTCTGTCTCTGGTGTGTATAGTCTTAAGCGATTATTTGCGGTTTTTCAGAAATGCGTGTGTCCCTGTAGGTGTCTGAGATCCTGAGTGCGTTTGGACTGACTTTCTGCTTCTATGTTTCTTCTTTCAACCCTTGATTTTGAACGGGATGAGAGCTTGGTCAAATTTCAGCTTTGAGTGAAGAGGTCCGCGAAAACACAACAATCGTCACATTTTCAAAACATGTTCGTCCAAAGGTCGCTCTGGACGTTCAGTAGCTGCTTTGTGTCATTTTCTTTCGCGAAATGTTTTTGTTTTTGGCTTTTCCAGCTCGGCGGAGGCGCCCGTGGAGAGCCTACCCAAGACTCAAGGCGTTTTCCTCCGAGGCATATGTCATTTCCTGTGCTTGCCCTTCTCCTTCTTGGCTAACCCAAACACCTTGGAAGGAGGACACGAGGTTGTCACGGAAACAACGTTTAGGCCCCCTTAAAGGGGGGCAGTACAGGCTGCCGAGTGCCCATTCACAGGACTTGCAGTAAATCTAGGCCTATTGTGGATCGGCCAGAAATGTCCTCACCAACAAACAGCTTAACACGGATGAGATTCTTCCAAAATCAAGTCATTTTCTGTCCACATCGAAATCAAAAATGGTTTCATATTCAAGTTAAAATTGAGGCTCAATTGATTCTGATTGCAATCAATTTTGCACTGAACTTATCTGTTTGCGAAACGAAAACCCTTAGGGAATAGTATCAGACCTAATCATGCATATGAAAATGATTGAAGTTTGTTTAAGTTTTAAACTAAAGTTAGAAATGTTGCCTTGGCAACCACAATCGACAAAATAGGTTGCAAGAGAAATAGTAAAAAGTTACAAAAAAAATAAAAAAAGGAAATACACATACTAAACTAATACTATCGTCAAAACACCACAATACAATTCCTAAAATTGATATAAAATAAAAATAAAAATGGAAACTACAAACATAAAGTTTCTAATTCAAAATATTAATGAATACCATATATAAATATATAATTATTATATAATCTATATATATAGATAGATAGTATAGATATATAGTATATATAAGGTTTATATATAATATATAATAAAAATAACACTGCTGCAACAAAAACAGTGGCTAATGGCCGATATCATGCAGAAATTTATATAATTTAATTAAAATAATATGAAACAAATATTGAAATAAAGCTTAAAACTAAACAAAAACAGCACAGACATGTAAGCCAACACTAACAGAAAAACTATGAACAAACTGTAAGTTTTTATATGAAACTAACATTACCAACGATTAATATTTGCTGTGAAATATATATACGGCTCTTTGGTAGTTAATAGGTAAATAGTGACATTAACTAATCGTAACCAAAATAAAGTCCCTTCTGTAAAGCAAACCGTT
Organism: Cyprinus carpio; assembly: GCF_018340385.1. NCBI lineage: Eukaryota > Metazoa > Chordata > Actinopteri > Cypriniformes > Cyprinidae > Cyprinus > Cyprinus carpio. Next base: position 2,324,356 of record NC_056592.1, read on the forward strand.
CATCTGTCTGTCAGCACCAGGAAGTCTCTCTGTCATATTAAGATTAACTCTTAATTCAGAACTACCCAGGACGAAATCAGCGCTAGGACACTCATCCAATAATCCCCCAACACCCACAAAAAACTCTATACACCGTTTTAAGTTCAAGCATGTTACGGTAGCAATCTCAAAATCTCTCTCTCTCTCTGTCTGTCTCATCACAGAGAGACGCTTTCATTGGGAGTGTTGTGGTCATGGGGTTTGTGTGTCCGACTTTTCTTCCTCTAACTCAAACCTTTCCTCCTCCCCCTCGTCCCTGCCTGCCCCTCTGAGCTCCATTCACTCGTTTCAGCAGGAAAAACACACCTCTGAACGAAAGCAGGACGCAATCACAGTCAAAAATGTAAATGGAGTCGGGAGGAGGCTTTTGTTTGGGACTGAAGCGCCTCAATCTTTCATCCCACACACACACACAAACAAGAAACATAAAACAAATGCCGGTGGAGGCCAGAGAAAGGGAGCAGCGCACACACACACATACACACACACACACACACTGAGTGCTGTACTTTAACATGTGTTTGTGTAAAGCTTCCATCATTTAGCCGCTCTTATCGTGAAAACCCATCTAAAGACCCTTCACTCACACACACACACACACACACACCACACACACACACACACACACACACTCCGCCCAGCGCTGAATTAAACACCATCATAAAAACTCTTTAAAGTGGCTGTAATGAGAACCATCTGTACGCAGGAACCCGGCCTAGACCAAACCAACCCTCTCTCGCTCTCTCAGGGTCTCTCGGAAACACAATCGCCGCTGTATGCGTGCGTTCAGAGCTCAGGGACGGGACAAATCGACCAGGTTTGGCTACCGACAGGGAGAGCAAAATCATAAACATCACTCATTCTCTCTCTCTCACACACACACACACACAATTTACCCATGTTTACAGTGTAAAGTCAACATGAAAACCAGGGTGGTATTGTTGATTCAAATGAAACTATTAAAAATTGTTTTGGTCATGTGAAAAACAAAGCTGAAATATATATCTATATCTATCTATATATATATATATATATTAAATTAAATACTACCACGAAAAAATAAGCTACCATGAAATCAGTGTTGTTATTTTTAACTTAATGTAAAAGTATTAAAGATCTTTTTAGTTAACTGAAGTAAAGCCAAAATAAAATAAAATAAATTTTAAATATTACATTAAAAACTTGGCAACTAACTGAAATAAATAAGTTAGCATGAAATTAGTATTGTTATTGTTATTTATTACTTAAAGTAAAAGCTAGCCTTACAAATCCTTTTATGTTTATTTAAATAATAAAATAAAATAATATATAATAAAAAAGGATACAAAAACAAAATGAGAAATGTTGCCTTGATTACTAAACTGAACTAAAATAAGTTTAAGTTGAAGTACTAAAGTTACTAAAAAATAAAAAATAAATAAATAAATAAATAAATAAAAAAGCTAAGTATTTAAAAAAAACACAAAAAAAAAAGCAAACCCTAAATGACAAAATTACAAAAATCAAAGTATTTTGGCTAAAATTGCAAAGGCAAACATTTTAACCACAATAATTACATTAAATAAAATGATAAAACCATTTGTTTTAGAAAAAATTATCAATTAACTGACAAAGAAATTTGTTTAATTTTGAATACGACTAAATGACAAAACGTAATAATAAAAACGACTTCCTATTACAAAAAATAATAAAAATGAAAAAAAGACGGCACCTCGCTCGATTTTTAAAAAGCTTAAACTAAAATTAAAAACGGATGAAATCGAAACTATGTTAGAATTAACGTTGTATATATTATAAATTATAACATGATTATAAATAATACTAAACTAACATGCTAGTAAACAAGTTTCATTTCCTTTGGTTTTGCAACCGTGTTCCAATCAACGCCAATTTAATTGATTTTGATTGGTAAAACAGTGCCTATATAGCTAGTTGGACTAGTACTAGTTAACATCTTCCAGCAGACTGCATGGTGGTTGCAGACCTCAGTGGATCAGGAAAGTATTTTTTAGGTGCAGAGGAAGTTACAACATTTTGATGAAAGATTACGAAGACAAACCACCTGTTCTCTGGAACCAATGTGCATGATAAGCCCTGAGTATGTGTATTAAGGAAGCAAATATGGTCAATTTTGATTTCATGTTGACTTTAAGCCCTCGTTTCAGTGGTGTTTGCTACCTTTAGAAGACGATATGTGACCTGGAGCACAAAGCAGTCTTAAGTCTCTGGGGGTATATTTGTAGCAATAGCCAAAAACTAATCATTGTATGGGTCAATACATTATAGATTTTTCTTTAATGCCAAAATATCATTAGAATATTAAGTAAAGATCATGTCCATGAAGATATTTCATAAATTTTCCTATTGCTACATATATCAAAACTTAATTTTTGATTAGTAATATGCATTGCTAAGAACTTAATTTGGACCACTTTAAAGATGATTTTCTCAATATTTAGATTTTTTTGCACCCTCAGATTCCAGATTTTTTAAATAGTTGTATCTCGGCCGAATATTGTCCTCCTAACAAACCATACATTAATGGAAAGATGATTTATTCAAGTTTTGTATGACGTATAAATCTCAATTTTTAAAAATTGACACTTAAGACTGGTTTTGTGGTCCAGGGTCACATTATCTAAGACGCACGCTCTACAAAACAAATCTCCAACTCTCTCTCTTCCAAGCTCCTCGTTTTCGGCTCTGTTTTTCATAGATTTGGATTCAAATAAATCAGCACAGACGGGTTCAAAGACCCTCAAACAGGTAAGGACTGTCTTGAGTGCTTACCTGAGAACCCCATAGGGGCCGAATACGCCGTTCCTCCAGTTTCAGTGGAAGCAGGCACAGAACCTGGAGAATCTACGGAGAAACAGAGTGACAGCTGTCAATCACAGGGTTAAAAGACCCTTAGGCCTCATTTTTAGGTCATGTCGGACATTCATTTTCCCGCTCCCTCTACTTTTCTGTCATGCAAAATAAAAAAGCGTTCTTTCTGAGGTTAAAGTCTGCACCGAGAAAGAGCCGAGAGCGAGACGCGCTCTAATAGGAATACACTGTTTAGCAGGATATACTCCAAGTCCAAAAAACAACGAGCTAATCAGGGACTCACAGCAGCCTTGAAAACTGTGTACAGTCAATTTTCTAATTGGTGTGCGAAGCAGACAGGAAAAAACTCCTGTCGCTCTGTTAACCCACACCACTTAATACCCGGGTTCTGGAATATTGTCTCCGTATGTTCGGATCGCTAACGTCAGTTTCCTGGAAGTACTGTGATCAAACAAATCATGCGGGATCTGAACAATACGTCAGTCACAACGAAAGCTCCCACGAGGATCATTTAAGAAACTAGCATAGTACTTCTTACCCTGGTAATTTAAGGTAATCGCAGATCTGATCTAGCCAACACATTGGTTTACGCTAACAAGAACTTTAGGTTTCTAAAAGAACAGGCTACTGCTAACTTGTGAGGATTTGGGTTTTTTTACAAAAATCCAAAGCATTAGCCTGTCTTTCATTTGACTTCTCATTAAATTAGCTTTAAATGTTGCTAAAGGCACTGAATTTAGAGCTAAACAAGAAGCATTCTTAGTAAATAAATAATGCATTCAGTTCAGCGTCTTTTACATGAACTAGCACACCAAGGCACAATGAAAAATGACTCCAAACACAGATGATTTAGAGAACTAACAGTTACCTAAATGGTGATTTATGGTAAATATAATTATAAATTATAACACCTGGTTTATGCCAACAAAAGATAAGTAGGAGCAGAAAACTAGTGTTTAAATAGCTAAAATAACAGGCTAATGTAGAGTGTAGCATGGGATTTTGAAAACACACACTAAGTTAGCATTAGCATTAACTCGTATTATCTATTTAACAACACATGCCATTAAACTAGCTTTGTTTTTAATTCATTAAAAATGTAATATTATATCATTGTAAAAACCCTGACACAAATATGAATAATGAAAAAGCAATAAAGTTCAGAGGAGCACAGCAATATCTAATTTGACTGAGCTGATGAAAAGCAAATATTTAATTTGTTTATTTCATGTCATGTTACCATTCACCAGTATCAAAAAAAAAAAAAAGCTCAAGGGGCATTTCCATGCATTTTTGGACACGTACCATGGTGGACATCCTACCACTTGTAAGGATTAACGAGTTCTTAAGTTTAATATTAGAGGATATTTCCAAAACTGTGAGAGGGAATTGACAACTTGGAGAGTTGGACACTTTGCGGTCAGTCTAATGAGACACGGTCGAACCTGAACCTGACCACAGAGAGAGAGAAAGAGAGAGAGAGAGAGAGAGAGAGGAGAGAGCAAAAGATGTGGGATCAAGCAGCAGCTTCAAACAACGCTATGATCCATTTCCACAGAGAGCAAAGAAAACCATGCGTGTTGTAAAACGGGCGTGGGACAGACTTTGAAGCTGTCCATCAACAGGAGCAGGTTCCACTCAATATAAAACCTTTAGAGACCCAAACGGCTTCCGACGAGTCCTCCGTGTAAACAGATCGCGTGACGTGGCAGCTCTTGTTGCTCCTGACGTTTTTATCAATGAGACGCGCACAAACACACACACACACACGAACAAGCACGACGAATAACTTCCTCCCAGCGAATCAGTGTCCACTCTCTCTTTTCAGTCTGAGAAAAATCTCCAGTCTTCTTCATTGTTCTCTGTCTCGCGTCCAAGAGCAGCTAATGGAAGTGTGTGTGTGTGTGTGTGTGTGTGTGTCCTCACAGGAAATGTCCTCCCCAAACTGGCTTCCCTGTCCTCCACCGCGGCGCCTTTTCTCGTTCACATTCTTGCTTTCTCCCTCAGTTGCTCCGAAACCCCAAACTGATTCATAAAAGAAGAATGACTCAAAGAGCGAGAGCCGGTGTCAGTCAGCGTAGAGTCGTTCCCACACACACACGCAACTATAAACATGATCGAGACGCACACATTCGGGCTTAAAGAAACGATTTCGAAACAGGCCACTCGTCGGCGCTGGGCTGGATTTTCTCAGTGCGTAAGCGATACTGTTGTTTAATGCGAGCAGTTTTGGCCGGGATTGAGAAGGATCTTTACGGGGGCAGGAAACCTCATCCGGGACACTGCCAAATACAACACGCTTATCTGAAGCGAATATACAGGACATGCTCAAGAGCCATACGGCAGGGTTTTGGTAATAGAGAGAGAGGAGAGAGGAGAGAGAGAGAGAGAGCCAAGGCTCAAGACTAAGCGCAAAGCGACACTCCCAAACCTCCGATTAATTCGGCAGATAGAATCAGCATCTCTCAGCATTCCCTTCATGTGAAAAACATCACGAACTATTACACAATGCAATCATTACCATATTCATATACTGTGCTATTTCTGCATTTACTCCAATTACTAGCACTTTGGAGAATGAAAGCATCATCTAAGTGCTAAGTATGGTAATCATTCAGATACACCAAAGTATGAAATCATGCCACAAAATGATTATTATATTCATATACCACATTATTACCGTAATACAAAGTCTAAACGACCTACTAAATTTAATAAGATTTACAAAACAGTATCATTACATGTAGCAGTGTACTAGATGATACCATATTCAAGTACCCTGGTATTATGTGGGTACAAAATCACCATGATATTACCATTGTAAAGTCCAAAATGTTCATTGCATTGCACTTTTGTATCTCAAACAAAACTTTTTTTTTAAAGACTCCACATCAGCTTGAAATTAAGATGACACTTAAACACTTAAAGTGGTTTAAGAAAATATGGTATTTAAATGGTCACAATACCATGGTGTTACTATAGTAAACGTGCAAAAAACTTAATTGCAAGTTACAAATTAACTTTTTTAAGATTCCAAATCTGCTTAAATTTAAGATAAAACTCCAACCTTTTTTAATCTGGTTAGGGAAAAAGCAGTGGGATGGTGAGAATACCATGGTGTTACTATAGTAAATGTGCAAAAAACTTCATTGCAAACCACTTTAAACTTTTTAAAAGACTCCATATCTGCTTAAATTTAAGGTGAAACTTCTACTTACCAGGTGGTTTAAGAAAATCGGTGGGATATCTTGAGTACGGGGGCGGGGGGGATTCTGGAGGAGAAGAAAGAGAGGGAGAGAGAGGCCGTGAGTGGAGATGTGGGCTGATGATAAGGCCTGGCATTCTCTGGGAAAAGTGTTTGTGTAGTGCTGAGGGTTACAGGCAGGACAGCTCTGATAAACACACGGCCGCCTGGCGCCAGACTCCACACACACACACACACACACACACAAACTAACTTCACTGAACGCTGGGGCCTCCAGCGGGTTTCACATGAACAACCACAGACTGGAGCTCCAGCTGAATAGTCTGTTGCATTTATCCACATGGAAACATTCATCAGTGTATAAGAATAATAATTATAATCAGTAGCTCATACCAAGACACTTATTTGATGAAACTGTTGGTTAAGCTACTGAAAAACTACCAAACAGACCACATATGACGACTGTAAGACTGCGTATTCTTTGCCAAATATATAACTTTATGAACAAGTTTACACTATACTGTAGAGGTTATGTATTTAAAAGAATAAAAAGCGAATTCTTGACAACAAACTTTTGATGACAGTTTTAATGCTACTAAATATATATTATTTTCTGTTCCATTCTATTCTGTTTTGATCTTCTGCATATAAAAGCCCAAATAATGTTTTGTTGAAACATTTTCTCTAAACACTCACACACATAAACATGCGATGTGCTGTTATAGTGCTGCATAAGCACTATATGAAACATTTATAACAGCCTGAATTATTTTAGATCAAATCCCCTATATTCTTTTCTCTTCTGTTCTATTTAATTCTATTGCATTCTAACTAAAGCTGTAATTAACAAATACACAGAAGGCCACTGTTATGTGAATGTTATAATAGCAGGCTAACAAGCACTATATACTTTGTACAGAAGAGCCAGGATAAGCCTCTATATGTTCTTCAGCAGCTGTAATAACGACTCATTATTTCTCAAAAACTGAGATATGTGAGAGGAGAACGAGACGTTCGTACCGAGCTCGCACAGTCTGCTCATATGATGCGGGTTGCAGCACACGAGCTCCGGGTTGATTTTCCCGTAAGATTCACAGCAAGAGAGTCTCTTTAATTCCGAGGAGTGCCGGAGGTCCGGCCACCGGAACACCTTGTAGAGCAGCAGCGGGCAGCGGGTACGAGTGCTTGACCCAGCCTGGCGTCCGCTTCCCCGGCAGGAGGAGGCAGGGGGTCCGCGCGCCCCCCCGGGACTCGACCGCCTGTAAGAGCACCTCCAGCTGCTTCTCCTTGATCTTCTTCAGGATGGAGTACGTCAGCGCTTTCAGTTCGGCCTCGGTGCCGGGGTTAGGCTTACTGGCGCCCGGTTTCCCGAAGGGCAGCAGCCCGCGTTGCCGCCAACGCGCGTACCGGTGTCCGCGTCCCCCGTCGCCCTCCACGGCGCGCGGGCTCCTCCAGAGTCGCCGGACGAGCCCCCGATCGTTTGGTCCTGAACATGCGGGACGACAAGAGGGTTCCCCGGCTACAAACGGCCATTTTGTCCGCAAGTCATGAAGATCCGGAGGTCCGAATCCACAGGCGCAGAGCAGACGGCGGAGAAACGGCGAGCAGGAGAAGCGCACGCGATCCGTTTCATACGCCAGACTTTAATATTTCACCCGACGAACCGACACGGAATCCAAAAGCAGAGAAGCTGAAACGACTGTCTGGGCTGCTGGAAACGACCTCAGATCTCGCGCGCACCGAGCTGCTGTCAGTGCGCAATCATCGGAACAGATCCACGAGAAACCAGTTCGGTCTTAATCCACAGCGATCGCTCGGGTTCGGGATTATTAATCTGCCGCGTTCTCCGTCTGACATCAGATCTGCAGCTCGGACCGAACTGACACCAGCCTATAAATCCACATCAGACCCCGCTGGAGAAAACCTCTCGCGCTCCACGACGACTATTAGCACGGAACGCTCGAAATATCCACAAACAGGCGATCCGTCTCCAGATCATAAATGCGGGAAGTTTCCGAGTCGATGAAGAACTGAAGGACTGAGAACCAGATGAAGATCAGACGCCTCTCTCTCTCTCTCTCTCTCTCTCTCTCTCTCGGTGTGTGTGTGTGTGTGTGTGTGTGTCTCTCCGTGTCTCTCATTGGCGCGTCGGGGGTCATGTGATTGTCTAGACACCCTGTCGCTTTAAAAAAAAAAAAAAAAAAAAAAAAAAAAAAAAAAGAACAGGCAGGAAAAAGTGATTGTGTTGCGCAAACATAAAACAAAGTAACATGTACCATCAGACTGAGACATCAGACGCAGAGTTTATAAAGTTACAGTGTAATGGATGGAATTAGAATTGTGTGTTTGTGCTGGTCACACACACACATACACACACACACACACACACACACACACACACACACACACACACACACACACACACTGACGCCAGGCGCGCAGGTAAATTCACATTAAGAATGAACCACACAAACTCAACAAATGTTTATGATGCAGTCATGACATGAAAACACATTTCTTGCATATAAATATACCGAATTGACATAAAAATAATACATATTTATAATATATATTATTTATACTTTGGAACAAATGGTTAATATTTTTAATCATTTTTTTATGTAAATTGTTTTTATTTTTAATGCATTATTTGTAAAATCATTTTAATACTACTATTTTAATAATAATAAATAGTAAACTCATAATTATTTACTGTATTTTATTATAAATGATCATTTATCAACATTTATTTTTTATATTTATTTATACATTCCAATTAAAAATGTTTGTATTATTTAATATTAATATATTATATAATATTTAAATATATTAAAATTAATTGTATTGTTATACACAACAAATTAGATGTTGGAATAATTTGTTTAAATATTTTAATAATAATTATTTGTATTATTTTATTGGCAGTGTTTGTGAATGGGTGAACATGTTTCTGTCTGTATATAAGAACACAAGAACTGCTGCCGCCTACTGGTGACAAATATTTCACATTTTCAAAAACACACACAGAGTGACTGGGGAGTTAGTGACGGTAATACAAATGATTTTTCTGCGGATGTGCAGAGTTTTGCTGCATCAGATGAGTCACTGAATTCTCTCAAACTCATAAACAGCTCAGCAGCTCTCATGTCTGCTCTCTACCATTAACTGGAATCCCTTTCAAACCCAGAAACACTTGGCGGGGGTCGCGCCCTCTGATCAATGGACGACGCACTGGCGCGCGCAGGGTGACAGACTGGCTGCGCGCGGACACTGTCTGGCCGCGCGTCACAATGACTGTAATGACGCAATCAGCGGCGCGCAGAGCGAGCGCTTTTATGATCCGCTGCCGTTCCAAATAATGAAGAGAAATAAACAGCGTCAGACTTCACGATCACGACATTCCATAAAAGAGAGAGAGAGAGAGAGAGAGAGAGAGAGAGAGAGAGAGACTGCAGGGCACTAGAGAAGAAGATAATGATGATGATGATGGGCTGCTATTGTTCGTGATGCTCGCTGGCGCCGCGCGAGCTCATGAAGATCTGCTGCTGTCACACATTAACTCCCAAACACTAACACTACTGTCTGTCTATCCATCCATCTTTCATAGATAATTTCATTTTAAATACGGTTTTTTTTTTGTCTAAATGTATAATCCTAAATTAATAATGTTTTTCTAAACTTTTTATTGAATTCTTTCAAAATAAATCTTTATTTAAAACAATTTTCTAGTTATTTTTTTAAACTCCTTAATTTATCATGCATTCTTTTATCTATGCATGCATGCTCTCATTTTATTTTTATTTAGTCCAAATGGAGTCAAACAAATGCCCCGTGTCAGGTATTTTTTAGTTATGGCAACATGACTGACCTGTGAGGGAATGACGTTTATGACTTCAGGAGCAAAACAGCTGTTTATTTATCAAACACGGACTCATCTGATAGATCAGCAGAAACTGCATGAGGCTCAGATGTGGACAGTGATATGATGGAGATCAGTTCACCTCATCTCTGCCTGCGTCACTAATAAATGACCGGAGGATGCAGATCTCACAGCTGTCACTCCACTGCAGGAACCAGAAGCAGTTTCATGTGGTTTGTGGCCTGTCTTTCTGAGAAGTAAAAACATATAAACGGCCTACATATACAGCATAAACTCAGTTTCTGTAGATCCAGCATGTGTTCATATTGTCAAGTGTATTTAATTGGATTTGTCTGGTTGATGTGAATTTCAGAGAATTCCTGTTTCTTTACACTGAAGCTGATCAATTGGCTGCTAGAAACCCCACAGGAAGCTGACCCTATTGATGAGGTCAAAGGTCACACTGTGAGAGCGGAACGAAAGCAGACCATGAAGAGATTATAAACCATAAACAGTCTGTTGCTCAGTCTATCCATCCATCAGTGGTTTTTGTTGTTGTTAGCAATAGTTCTGACCAACTTTTATTTTTTTTAGCATTACTTCTAAATGATTTTAATTTTTTTAGTTAAAGTTCTGAGTGATTTTTTTTTGTAATAGTTAAAGCTATTTGTATTTTTTTAGATAGTTTGAGCGATTTTTATTTTTGTAATAGTTCTGAGCAATTTTTATTTTTAGCAACAGTTCTGAGTGGTTTTTATTTAGACATTTTTTTTAGTGATAGTTCTGAGCGATTTTGTTTTTTGCGATAGTTCGAGCAATTAAATTTTTTTTATCAATAGTTCTGAGCGTTTTTTATGTTTTAGTGATAATTCTGAACGATTTTTATTTTTAACAATAGTTCTGAGCAATCTTTTTTTTGGTGATAGTTTGGAGTGTTTTTTAACGATAATACGGAGCGATTTTTTTTTTGCGATAGTTCCAAGCAATTTTTATCTATCATCTATCTCTCTCTCTCTATCAGAATAGAATTTTTACAGACAAATTAATCTAATACTAATAAAAACGACTAAAACTAAGAACAATGACAAAATGACGAAACTAAATTAAAAACTAAGTTAAAATGAAATCTGAAAATATACAAATAAAAGCTCATTCAAAATAGTATAAGTTAGTTTTATAAATATTAGATAACACTGGCAGCTCAGAATTAGAGTGACTTTTCAAACTCTGTACAGATTCCAGCGTTCAGCGCTATCGGTGTAAAAGCCTGTTGCTGTAAATGGCAGGCATGTTAAAGACGGGCCTCTCCTCACAATCACTGCAGCACTTTCATGTGTTCAGCCTCTCAGAATGCATGTAATCACCTCACATAATTACCCTGCAGTATAGAAAAACACACGCTACATGAAACTACGGCTAATGGAGCCGTTATAAGGGCCGACGTGGCCCCTATACAGACAGAAAAGAGATTTAAAGAAGCAGAGGAGGACATACACTCAACTTGAAAGCCAAACCGATGGGGCGACAGCAGAAGAATCCCGTCAGCTTTGATGGACAGACTGACATGTAAAAGGAAACACAACAGCAGGGTAGTGCACGCGGCCGGTGGCATCTAGTCTAGCGTTCGTTATAAACTGGCTCCCGTGAACGAATCAAACAGGACATGATCCCCAGATGCGGCGCCATATGCCCCGCTCTGCCTGCATCTCTCACTAGATGCCACTGTAAAAGCTGGGACTGCTTTATGACCGTCAGCTGAACTCTAGACCCTCACTTTTACGAGTCTTATATGACATTGAACTGCTCTGTTAAACTTCGGGCTGTCCACTCGAGTGCTTCAGAAAGAAGTGCTGTGACACCCTGCCGCACTCACCACACACTGGATCAGTTAATGAAGGGAAAACAGGGAGATAAACCGAAGATCACACTGATTAGGAATGACTTAAGATCAACTAGACTAATATATTGTGCCGTTGCAATGCTATGCTTGGTTGTCTTTGGTTGACAAGGTGTTGCTATGCGGTTACTAAGGTGTTTGGTTACTAAACACATTTTTAAAAATATGTAGCTATCAAGTTGCTAATTTGTTCTGAGCGGGAATGTTGCTATGCAGTTCTAGTGACCGGATTTGAGAACGTTGCTATGCATTGTTAAGGTGCTAGATATATTTTTTTAATAGTTCTGAATGATTTTTATTTTTAAGTGATAGTGCGGAGCAAATTTTTTAACGGTCCTGAGTGAATTATTTTTTGTTTTTGATAGTTTTTTTGTGATAGTTCTGAGTGATTTTGATTTTTTTAGTGATAGATATGAGCGTTTTTTAATTTTTTATATTTTAAGCATTTTTATTATTTTTAATGATAGTTCCGAGTGGTTTTTATTTTTTGTTGTTTTTTTTTTTTTTTAGCAATAGTTCTGAGAATTATTTTTAGTGAATAGTTCTGTGATTTTATTGATTAGAAGGGTTTTTTTTTTCTTCTTTTTCTTGTTTTTTATTTTTTAGAGATAGTTCTGAGCAGTTTTTTTTTTCTTACAGTCCCAAGTCAAAATCCGTGTATTATTCTGCTCTCTAGATATGTCAGCCAATCTAGCTTCAACAGCATTTCTAATGCCAACAGCATCACAGTCGTCATGGTGATGCCCCAGTCATGGAGAAGTGGGCGGGATCTGCAGACTGACCCAGACAGGTGACCTGCTGTCTGCCGGGAAATAACCAGACACACTGACATTTATACACAGATGTGAGTAATGCATTACAAAACATATTAAAAAAATAAAAATATCAATAATAATTTACGAGGCAGCAGAACAGTCTTGTTATCATTAACTAAAACTGTATTAAAACATTCCTGTTATTGAAATAAATATGAAAAATAGAAAATAGAAATATTACCTGACAATTGAAACTAAATTAAAATGTTGCCTTGGAAACTAATTGAAATCCGTTAAATTACTAAAATTAGAAACTGAAATAAATGATAAAAAAAGATATATTTAAAAATATTTTCAAAAGGAAAAAAGACAATACAGCACATAAAAAAATAATAAAAAGATAAACCTATCATAGTACATAAATAATACTAAAACAACACTGTGGACAAAAATATGAAATTTGTACATTATTACAGAACCTGTGAAAATGAAACATTTTCATCCAATTCAGCTCTGATCTCCGTTTGTAAACAAACAAATCAATTAAAAATGAGAAATGATTGATCCTCATGCATATCATATTTAATCAATATATAATGAACCTAAAAGTTTTTTAGTACTCAAACTAGTAACCTTGAGTTAAGGCCACTTTCAAAGCAGTAATTTACTCAATGGTAATATTGTTTATATGGAATACCAAATAGATATTTTGAAGAATCTTTGCACATCATGCACGCAAAACAAACACACCCTGAGCACTACAGACTGTGACGACACACCCTTTGGCTGCTGTCTGCTGGAAATACAATACCCACAATCCCACAGTGCTCTCATTCACCTGAATGACAGAGTCAGGAAAAGAGAAGGTGACCTCACAGGTGAGAAGAAAGACACTGCGGCAAAACCTCCACCATCTGCTGAAAGACACACACACACACAACACACACACACACATACACACGTCTCCAAATACAGGCTTCAGCTCAACGCTGAATGTTCTGCATTATATGATTATATCAAGGTTATTAAATCTGGCTAAAAGTAAAAGCTTAAAAAAACACTTCTGTTACTTGGAAAAAAAGTTAAGGAATAAAATAAAATATGCTAATTTTATTTAAGCTAGTTTCTTGTAAAAAAAAAACAAGCATTTAAAAAAAATCAATAACAAAAAGAAAAAAAAAATTTTTCTAAAACGTTAAACAGAAATTTAAAAAAACATATATATCCATCCATCCAAAAAACATTTTCATTACCTGAAATAAAATAAACTTTTAACTGAAATAAAATAAAATATACTCTTTTTAAACTACTTTCCAAGACAACATTTGATATACTAAAATAACTAAATCACTAAAACAAACTAAAATAAAAATGTATAAAAATAGACATAAAAAAATCAATAACTAATGAAAAAAAATTAAAACAGAAAATATCTAAATAAATACCCATATGTTTATCTAAAAACATGTTTGTTACTTAATAAAACAAACGTTAACTGAAATAAAATACACTCATTTTAATCTAGTTGCCAAGGCAACATTTGATAAACTAAACAACTAAATAAAACTAAAATAAAAATAAAATCGAGATTAAAAAAATAAAATAACTAATAAAAAATTTACAAAAGCAACTCAATGACTTTGATTAAAATAAAAATTAAAACATAAAAATACAAACTAATTAAATATTAAAACTCTAATAGCATCTCAATGATACTAAAAAAATAAAAATAAACCCTGGGTAAAACAAGACAGCAATGAATAGAAAATGACAAATAAATTAAATAATACAATTCCAATGAGCTTAACTAGATGTTTACATGTTTAGCACAAATAATCGTGCTGTTTGTGAGTCGAGAACCTGAACACAATGCAGGTTTAATGTGGTGACTGTATGAATGGAGCTTTGACAGACACACAGCGTCTCTGATGGAAACTCTCTGTCTCAGAGCTGTGATTACAGTAAACGCCATCTTCCTGTGCATTCCTGCAGAAGAACGGCCAAAACGCAGACTCATTTTAACAGCAACAGCCACTTAGAAACATTCATTCAGTGTCATTTTAAATTAGACATCAACAGATTTGACCAAACACTCACAAACGAGCACTTTTCTTCATGTTGCGTTGACTTTATACTGACGCGCGCAGATGAAGCACCACAAAAGGTTTCAGTTACTGACGCCTTTGTAGAAATGCTTCATTTCACAGGCGTATTTGACTCTCATGATTGATTTATTCTGTAATGGAAAGCACTCAACAGTCACTGTCCTCTTTTTCAGCAGAACTGCTTCAGCACATTCATTTCCTCCAAATACTCTTCAATAAACAGTTTTAGGCCTTCAAGCAATGACACGATTTGATATGCACTTTAAAGAACCACAGGAAAGCCCAGGATTATATCAGGAGCTCTGCTCTTGTTTTATTGGTGGTCTTTCACACTGTAGAAAGACTGGATCTGAATCAGTCACAGCTAATGCAAACAAAACCGCTAAACCAACTTCATTAGTTCTTTCAGTGAAACCAGAGTAATACGTGAAAACCAATTCATTTCCAACAACCTAAACTTTCAATCAAATCAAAATGTAATTTCCTTGCACTTTTTTAAGTCCTTCCTCATTACTTTTTACATACATATGCAAGAAAGAATCCAAAAAATGAGGAAGAAATAAACAGATGCTATGTCTAATTATACATTGTAAACATTAAATATGAAATTCAACGTTAAAAAAAAAAAAGTTCCTATAAAGAACTGCAAAGAAAACTAAAATGTAAATATGGGCTGTTTATGCTTCAAGTTTGCTCCGCAGTGTAACAGGGACGTATAATAAGACCTAAACTCATCAGTAACGGGGGAATATTTACCCTACACTTTATTAATTATTTACGCAGGTCATCCGATCGCTGCACCTAAAAACTAAAACTGAGGAAATAAACAACAATGCAACAAATGCAGCGTGTATTTGTCTATACAGTAATGTACATGCATTACCTCAATCTATAATATACATAAATGATACACTAAACGGCATTTACATGGGAAAGTCGCTTATTTTATTACAGAAATATCCAAATATGTAGTATTATTCTTATTATGCTTAGAAAACCACTTAAACACAAGATATTTTCCCAAGTCGAAAAGATGAACATCAAACGTCAGAAAATAAATGGATATATATATATAATGTTTTGGTTTTTCTTTGTGCAGATGCTCAGATGTAGATTATATAAGAGCAGTATATGGGGATGATGAATTAAATATAATAACAATAAATTAATTAATTTAAAACAGCAAAGCATCCTATAAAACAAGCCAAAGATTGTCAGTTATTGTTTATTTGTAACTTACTATATATAGTGATATGTGATGAAGCTGTGCATAATAATCAGCTCATTAAAGGAATAGTTCACCCAAAATGAAAATGTGCTCACCCTCAGGTCATCCAAGATTAGGATGAGTTTGTTTCTTCATCAGATTTGGAGAAATGTAGCATTGCATCAGTTTCTCTGCAGTGAATGGGTGCCGTCAGAATGAGAGTCCAAACAGCTGATAAAAACATCACAATAATCCACAAGTAATCCACACCACTCCAGTCCATCAGTTAACAGCTTGAAAAATGAAAAGCTGCGTGTTTGTAAGAAACAAATGCACTAAGACATATTTTTTTTTTTAACTTGAAACTGTTGCTTCTGGTTTAAATAGTCCATAAATCCATAATCCATAATAACGCTTCCTCCGGTGAAAAAGTCCATCTCCTGTTGTCTCTCATATAAAAATCCACCCACATATTTGTTTAGAGCTCTTTTGAACAGTTTTCACTTGTAAACAGTGCTTGATCTGTGCGGATTTCTCTCCCGTTTCAGACTTTTTCAATATAAAAAGCAATATTATTGATAGAGGACTTATTTTTTAGCTGGAAGCAACGTTCTGAAGTTAAAAACATCTTAATGATGGATTTGTTTCTTACAAACACGCAGCTTTTGTCTTCTCCAGATGTTAACTGATGGACTGGAGAGGTGTGTGATGTTTTTATCAGCTGTTTACACTCTCATTCTGACGGCACCCATTCACTGCTGAGACACTGATGCAATGCTACAAAATCTCCAAACCTGATGAAGAAACAAACTCATCCTAATCTTGGATGACCTGAGGGTGAGCACATTTTCAGCAAATGTTCATTCCTGGGTGAATTATTTCTTTAAGAATCATTCCTAATGGAGTCAAAGTATGATTAAAGTTCACCGTCAGTCAAGAAATCTTTGGGTTTGACTCATTTTCCCCACGTGACCCATGACCCACAAACAGAAACAAGCAAACAAACAAATGATTATCACAACCAACCGAAGTGTTTTAGCTACATCAGAGCTGTGACTAAAACTCCAAATCGTACCAATCCCAGAATTCAGTGCAGCCGGCGATGAGCGTCCGTGTTTGTTAGCGGAGCAGAAGCTGCAGCCCTTTGACCGGTGAGGACGGAAGCTCAGGGGTTCGATGCACGAGGCATGAGCTGTGTGTAGGCACTTCCACAGACAGACACCTGAAGAGGCCCGCGTCCCGTCAGGGCGAATCCATGCTGAACAGCTCGATGCCCTGAGAGCTCCAGCACAGACCCACTGCAGAGTTAAAGACCAGAGACCAGACGTACGGGATGAAGAAATCCTCCGGCTGCTCCTCCTCCACGTATTTAAACTTCAGCTCCGGAAACTTCTGCAGGACAAACAAACATCCATTCAGTTAATAACTACTGCTGAGACGCTCAAATCAATCAGTGCATCCCTACACAAACAACAAAGCGGCCAGCAGGTTGACCTTTTTTTTATTGTGTTCAGTCAGTTTTTTTTTATTTAACTGAATTGTATTTTAATATTTTTTATTTCACATAAAAATAAAATTTTAAAAAATTATTAGTATCATAATAATATTATTAATCACCTATATATTTCAGTTTTAGTACTTAAACTTTTTTTTTTTTTTACTTTAAATTTAAGTTTTAGTTTTTCCATCTCATTTTTATATTTCATCTTTATTTTAAATTAATTAATTTTATAATTAATTAATAATTAATGAAATGAATAATAATTATAATATATATAAATTAAATATATAAATTAAAATATAATATATTATTAAATTAATTATTTTTCATATATATATATTTTAGTATTTTGATTTTTATTTAATAACAACACATTCAAATCAAGAACATTGTGAGAAAGTGACATGAACAGCAACTAAAATATGCAGTATACTATTATAGTATTTATTAATATTTTGAATTAGCTTTTATTTTTATATTTTCAGTATTAATTCTAATTTAAGTTTAAGTTTTAGTCATTTTGTTATGTGCTTATTAATTAATAAAAATGTAATAGAATTTTATTTGCATATTTTCAGTTTTCATTTTAATTTAATTTGCTTTAGTTTTAATATTTCTATTTATTTTATTTTTAGTAATTTTAGTAGTTCAACTTAAGCTTCTTTTATTTTAGTTTAAGTTTTTTGGTTAAACTGTTCATCTATTCATATATTTAATACTTAGTTTGCTTTTTTATCTCGTATTTGCATTTAATTTTATTTAATCTTGAATGAACAAAAATAACTTTTTAAAAGTTTAGTTAACAATAATCAACACTGACTAACATCAAGAGTGACAAGAACAGCAGCAATAATGCACAGTGCAAGTTTTTCTTGTTGTCCGACAAAAATCTCTCAACATCTTGTATTTGCATCGTTTTTAATCAAAATGAAGCTTCAAGATGCTGAATTATTTCACCCTGAAGATCATAACATGAGACGGATGAGATGTTCAGAAATGATGCCCTGAAGGCACAAAGATCAGCGCTGAGATAAGACAGTTTAAAGTCAACATCCAGCGTCATTCTCTTACGTAAAATGACTCATTCTGATGAAAGATTCTAGATTAAAGATAAATATTTATTCTGCAAAATGCAGCGCTCACCATCAGGTCCATTTTCACTTCCTGTGGTTTGATGTTGATTGCACATCAGTGAAGAGTTTTGTTATTCTTTTGTATGTAAAAACATTCAAAAAGGACTGAGTGCAAATGAAGAGTGTAAATAAGCATTGATAATGAGCGCTGAGCACAGATACTGTGTGTGTGTGTTATCTGATTTCAGCTGAAGCGCTTGCAGTTTTGACGCAGGTGTAATTCCATCCACCTGTGAGGTGAATACACTTGAGTTTGATTGATTATATGACACACAGGATCACCTCAGATGCTGCTTTTCATGTTTAAATACAACCCTCTTAACCTCTGGTAAAGCGATACGCGGCGCTAGTATCTGAGATGCTAGCGGCCGTCTCCTGTGTGCTAATCATGTGAGGAGGAGACGGAGCCGCAGGGTTTGAGTTCCTGAGCGTCTACATTTACACCGGCCTCGCTACTGGACGCATTTTGCCATTCATTCATTTTCCTTTCATTTATTCTCAGCCTTGATCCAAACAAACAAACTATATTAACAGATTAAAACATTTGATGCAAAGTACAAGTAACAGAAGGAGAAAAAAAAAACAGGATGGGTCAACTGAATCAGTCTGGGTTTTTATGTCCTTTCAACATCAAAATATATAAATAACTAAATAAACAAAAAAATCCCATATTTACTAACAGGTAAGTTAGCAACACTTCTCTAATGATCTCATGTCACTTCAAGTTTGTGGGCAACGTTGCACGTAACCAGGAATGATGCTATTTAACAGGGTTTTTATGCTATTAAACTAACTTGAGGCTTCAACTGAAACATATATCAGATCTTTATATCTCAGATCAGGGTAGCTATCAATTCTCACGACAATTTCAGCAAATTTCCATCAAATTAAAATAAAATATAAAATACTATTGTATTGCCCCAATGAAAATCTAATAGAAAAAAAATGACAAATTTCCAAGTAAATAATAATAAATAAAAAAAAAATTAAATAATAAAAAAATAAACTCTATAAATATTGAAAGTTATAAATGAAATCAATAACTTCATATTTTATATCTATGTACAGTACAGGTCAAAAGTTTGGAAACATTACTATTTTTAATGTTTTTGAAAGAAGTCTCTTCTGCTCATCAAGCCTGCATTTATTTGATCAAAAATACAGAAAAAACAGTAATATTGTGAAATATTATTACAACTTAAAATAATAGTTTTCTATTTGAATATACTTTACTTTACCTTCAGTGTCACATGTAACATCCAGTCTATCACATGATCATTTAGAAATCATTCTAATATTCTGATTTATTATGAGTGTTGGAAACAGTTCTGCTGTCTAATATATTTGATGAATAAAAGGTAAAAAAGAACTGCATTTATTCAAAATAAAAAAAAAATTTCTAATAATATATATTCTAATAATATATTTTCTTTACTATCACTTTTTAACAATTTAACACATCCTTGCTGAATAAAAGTATTGATTTATTTAAAAAAAAAGAAGAAAAAAAAAAATTACTGACCCCAAATTACTGACCAGTAGTGTATATTGTTATTACAAAATATTATATATTTTAAAAACATAGCTTCTTTTTTTTTTTTTTTTTTTTTTTTTTATTCATCAAAGTATCCTAAAAAAAGTATTACATGTTCTGAAAAAATATTAAGCAGCAGAACTGTTTCCAACTTTGATAATGAAATCATCATATTAGAATGATTTCTAAAGGATCATGTGATAATGATCCTAAAAATTCAGCTTTGCATCACAGAAATAAATGATAATTTAAAGTATAATAAATTTAAAAAACAATTATTTTAAATTGTAATAATATATCACAATATTACATTTTTTTCTGTATTTTTGATCAAATAAATGCAGGCTTGATGAGCAGAAGAGACTTCTTTCAAAAACATTAAAAATAGTAATGTTCCCAAACTTTTGACCTGTACTGTATATGTATATGTATTATATATATATAATAAGATCTAATGATTTATAGATTGTATACACAAAATTAAATTATCTATAAATCTACTGTCTCTATACAAAAATTAATCTGTAAAAAGTATAAATAAAAGTCAAAGAGAAAAAAAAACTAATTTACAAAATAAATTCAAAAGGGGAATGTGCTAAATTGTCATGAAACAATAAAACTCCATGAAATATTTAATTAAATTAATAAATAAAATAATGACAATAATATAAAATCAAATCTGTAAAATATATAAAATTCACAAAAAAAAAAAAAAAAAAAAAAAAAAAAAAAGAACTAAAATTTGTAACCCCAGTAAATATCCTTTGATCACAATCTAATCAGATGCCGGTGGATAAAATCAAGTTCCGCTTCATAATTTCACTGTTGAGATTCTGAAGGTTACACCTACAATCCTTCTGCTCTGTTACAACAGCTCTTGGTTTAGTTTTGACTTGCTAACTATAGCCAATGTTTCTGCTGCTCAGTATCAATGACCGCTGACCCGTCCCTAAACAAACACAACGACTGACTCCTGCCCACAGGAAGCTCTCAAACCTATAGGCTGACTTTTAGGAAGAGCACTTTCTGAAACAGGAAGCTGTCTGTCTGTGGCTGCGGGTAACGCCGTTCACTCTTGGCTTTATTCGCAGTACCACAGAAATCCTCCTTCCGCTCTTTTCAGAGGCCACGGAGGAAAACAAGCCCAGAAGACATGAAGGAACTCCTTTCACTGGAGCTTTACAGTTCCCCTGGAGCGATTCTGCAAACAAATACTGTCATTTCCCATCAGTGTAAAAAAAACAGGAGGCTGCTGCAGCTCTCTGGAAGTCCTTCGTTTCCAAAGAACTTTGAGAGTTTGTGGCAGAGAAAGCTTTGTAAAGGTTTACGTTTGTGAAAGAAAAACATATGCAAACTTGACAGCACATGCAAATGTAGCCATTCATACAAACAAAATCGTGTGTCTAGTGAGTTTTTTTGGATTTGCATGAATGAATATGCGCTTTGAGACTCAAATACAGGGCACTGGCATTGCAAATGAATTTGAATAAGATTAAATTGCAAAGTGATGCCACAGAAAGGACGTCATCTGATTTCTGCATCAAAACAAAACACAGAATTTTCTTTGAAATGTGAATTCAGGTGCTATCATCTAATAAAATCAATCTCAAACATTTCCAGTATGATGATATAAATAAATATTTATATTCATTGATTCATTTTTTATTATTAGTATTAGTTTTATAACAATTATGTGCATTTCTCTCCAAATTCTCACTGACTTTTCTTTCAAATTCATTTGTAAATTTGTGATTTATTTTCATTAGATTTTTTTTTATGGCAAAAAAATAATTTAATTTATAAAATAAAAAATATGAAATAAATTGTAATATATTTACTATAAATATAAATATAATATTAAAATTATTTTAAAATAAATAAAAATAAAAATAAAATAATTTTAATTCTATATATAATAATCAATATACTATTTAAAATTATATATAGTGTAATTATAATATTTAAATTATATATAATAGTTATTTATAGTTAAAAAAAAACAACAACAACAAAAAACACTATAAATATAATTACATACTATTATAAATCGTGGATATTTAGTGCCAGCCACAAGTTGTCCGATATTTGGTCTATTTTTGGATATTTTGCTCATCTAGCGATCCCTTTGATCCAAATAATAATTTTAGATGTTTAATTACCTTTATTTGTATCTTTATTGTATCTAACAATAAAAGAAAAGAGGGAATCACTCGCTGCTCTTGACTGAACTGCTTTTGTAGTTTTAATAATCAATTTATTTGTAACGAACAAACTAAAGGGATTTTTACATTTGATTATTTGTTTTTCTTGAATGCTTTTGTTTAGATGTTAAATGAAAAACTATTTGTTTTTTCTTATATTTGTTCTGGTTTTTTTTTTGCATCTGTTCTAATATATAATAACAAAGATAAAATAAAAAATAGCTTTATTGTGTCTTTTAATATAGTAATTATTATTAAGAAAAGATGCAACGTTGCAGGTGTTTTTGCTTTGGAACCTTTAACTTGATTTTTCTCAAAACTGACTTTGCTGATTCTATCGACTTCAAACAGGTCATTTTTCGTCTAATTCCAACAAATCATACAACAGAATGTGAAAAATAAATTAACTCATTGTGACTCATTTTGCCAGCACAGATTATTCTTCATAAGAGCACCACCACAGCCACAACGTGCACACACTTCATTAGATTTCACAAGCAAATTAGGACACTTTAAATCAGTCATGATTCCAATGTCAGATTTACTGCAGGAACAGTATACGTGAAATAAAGGCTTTCCAACACCTTCACGCTCTCTGCTGAATCAAACCCAAACAACACATACAGGTGTATTGTCTAAATGGGTGGTTTTCTGATAAGAATAAGCTATAACATGCATTTCGCATGATCTTTAACACCCTGCAAACCTTCTAAAAACCCTACGTGGAGACAGAAGCCTGGATGTGGTGCACGTCTCGAATATTAAAGTGCTAGTATTCAATCAGACAGTTGCCGGTTTTTGAACAGTAGCTACAGGAATCGAGAGCCAACACAAACGGCTGAAACCCAATCCAGCTCAACCAAACGCTTACAATATCCTTCAGAAAATATGCAGGAGACGACTGGCGACGGGTCGCCCCGGCTAAAACCAACAGCTGCGAGGTGGTGGGTCCATCAACAGCGATCCGACCCAACCCCGATCAACCCGAGCCGACCCAAGCTCAGGTGAGTCGCAGGTAATCGACAGCAGGTCAGCTGCCTATCGGCGTTAATAATGCATCAGCATCCTATCATATTCCCCAGCGCTCTCATTGTGCCAAACAGAGGCTGCATTGAAGCGCTTTCATATCTGACTCCACAGAAAGGGCTCAGAAGTTGGCTGGACACGCTGACTCCGGGTCTGCTGGCTCGGCTACACTGCGGCTCTATTCACGGCCTCTCAAAGTCTGTCTGTTCCTTTCAGACGCCATGCGAGCGCACGGACCCGGCCTGTCACACGTGGGAGGACATGAAGCGACTCGCATGATGAGGGACTCGAGGTCGAGAGGTCAATGGCTTTCAGGACGGCTGATGGCAGAACACAAGGGACGTTCAGTTCATTCTTTATTGTCTTCAGAACTCTACGGGTCAATGTGTCAAAAACACGTCAAGAGCTTGTCTTGGTCATATCTGTCCATAAAATCAAAAGAAAGAATTAAGAAATTATATTCTGCATAATATATATATATATATATATATATATATATATTATATATTTTTCTCGCTCTCTCGCTCTCTCTATCTATATATATATATATATATAAATATATATACGATATATATATATATATATATCCTTTCATATATAATATAGTTCTTTTCTAAAATATATTAATTTATATTTGTGACAGTGTTTTTTAGACATTTAAGCACATTTCTGCCAATTCTCATTACTGAAAAATGTAAAAAAAAATTATCATTATTGTAATGCGAAAGTAATTAGTAAAGTATTTATACATCATGCCAGTACTTTTACGCTGAGATCAATTCATTACAGTAAATTCCATAATTGTTATTGTATCACACAAATTAAAATTTTATGAAAAAAAAAACAAGTTCACACAAATTCCACAATGTGTAAAATGTGCTTAGATATATATAATTTAGAATTTAATAATTATATAAATATATATATGTATATATATATATATATATCTGTATATATACATCAATACCATATATATATATATAGGGGATTGATGTCAGAGTACGTATGAGCCCCACTGAGGGCAGATGTTAACCCAGAGCTATTTAAACTCTCAGATTTTCTCTGAACTGAAGTCTTGCGTCAAACTGTTCTCTTCTCGGTTCTCAAACAAACACACACAGACATAAACACCCCCCCCCCACCCCAGTGTTTCCTGGGAAGAGAAGGGCCAGACAGGGCTCAGGCAGAATTGGCTCATGGTTGGCTGCACTCCAAGGTCGCCAGTCAGCTTGGCCATGGTTTGCAGCAGTCGGAGCCTCAGAGCAGAGACGGTTCACTAACACACACACACACACACACACACTCATGGATCTGTCTGCTCACACACACACTCATGGATCTGTCTGCTCACACACACACACACACACACACACACACACACACACACACACACACACACACACACACGATCTGTCTGCTCTCTCACACACACACACACACACACACACACACACACACACTCATGGATCTGTCTGCTCTCTCTCTCTCTCACAAACACACTCATGGATCTGTCTGCTCACACACACACACACACGGATCTGTCTGCTTTCTCTCTCTCTCTCTCACACACACACACACACACACACACACTCATGGATCTGTCTGCTCACACACACACAAACACTCACACACACACACAAACACACAAACACACACACACACACACACACACACACACACTCATGGATCTGTCTGCTCGTTCACACACACACACACACACACACTCATGGATCTGTCTGCTCACACACAAACACACAGATCTGTCTGCTCACACACTCACACACACACACACACACACACACACTCATGGATCTGTCTGCTCACACACACACACACACTCACTCATGGATCTGTCTGCTCTCACACACACACACAACACACACTCATGGATCTGTCTCACAACACACACACACACACACACTCATGGATCTGTCTGCTCACACACAAACACACTCATCTGTCTGCTCACACACTCACACACACACACACACAAACACTCACACACACACACACACACACACACTCACTCATGGATCTGTCTGCTCACACACACACACACACACACACTCATGGATCTGTCTGCTCACACACACACAAACACACACACACACACACACACACACACACTCATGGATCTGTCTGCTCACACACTCACACACACACACACACACACACACTCATGGATCTGTCTGCTCACACACACACACACACACACACACACACACACACACAGATCTGTCTGCTCACACACACACACACACTCATGGATCTGTCTGCTCTCACACACACACACACGGATCTGTCTGCTCACACACTCACACACACACACACACACACACACACACACACACACACACACACACACACACACACACACACACACACTCATGGATCTGTCTGCTCACACACACACACACACACACACACACACACACACACACACTCATGGACACACAAGCTCACACACACAAACACACACACACACACACACACACACACACACACACACACACACACACACACACACTCTCATGGATGATTTTACGTAGGAATGCAAACACATATATTAAACATGAGATATGATTACTCACTTGTGTCTAATTTAAGACATATACCGATAAGAATTTATGTAAATGTGGATATTACACATTCATAATGGAGTCAAAATGTTGTTCCAGAGGCAAGTTATTAGATTGGATGAAAGAGTGATTTTTTTTTATTATTATTTAAAGTAACATGCAATGTTAAATAATGTAAGAAAAAAAAAGACCAGATTCATATACACAACTGTTCAAAAGTTTTTGTTGTTGTTTTTGTTGTTGTTGAAAGAAATTCAGCAAGGCTGCATTAAACTGATCAAAAGTGACAGTATAGACATTTATAATGCTACAAGAGATTTTGATTTCAAATAAATGCTGTTCTTTTAAACTTTCCATTCATCAAAAAATCCTGAAAATAAAAATGTATCACTGTTTCCACAAAAGATATTCAGCAGCACAACTGTTTTCAACACTGGTAATAATCAGAAATGTTTCTTGAGCAGCAAAACAGCATATTAAAATGATTTCTGAAGATCATGTGACACTGAAGACTGCAGTAATGATGCTGCACATTACAGAAATAATTCCATTTAACAATATATTCACATAGAAAACATTTTAAATTATTAAAATATTTCTAATTTTTACTGTATCAACCCCAAACCTTTGAACAACAGCGTATTATTAGATTTAAACAGGTTCACTTTGATTTTAGGATGACTTACATCAAGATACCCCTAGAAGCACAAACTGAGGACGTCAAAGTGAGTTTGGCTTTTAAATGCATTAAGAAAGCATGCAAAAAAAAAACTAACTGAGAAAGCAGCCTTTCTCATGACGTTAAGTGTCACATCTGAGTATTTCAAAATGCATCCAAAAGTCTTATGAAAGCATGTCTGATTGTGTGTTACGCTGATGTCGCCCTCCCTCACAGGAGCCACCGTGTCTCTGTCTTATCACCATGAAACACACACACACTCACACACACTAGAGCACTGGCCGAAAAATAAATTCCACCGCCTCTATCACTCCGTCCACGTCACACACGGCTGTCGCTGCTCCTATTCAACACTAAAGAGGGAGAGAGAAAGAAAACCGGAGAGACAGAAAGAGGTAGAGCTCTGGGCAGACAGGCAGTCTGGCCCTTCACGCTTCCTGTGTGTGTGTGTGTGTGTGTGTGTGTGAGGGCTGTCTGTACCAGGGCCGAGGGTACGGAACATCCCTCAAGCACAAAGCTGCTCTCTTTGGACTATGATTTTGATAAGTGTTGCCCACTGCATGCTTGTGTGTGTGAGTGTGTGAGTCTAGATGTCTAGACGAGAATTTTTCAATCCAACACAACACACGCACACAAACGGAAAACATACAAATAGAAATGCACACACACACACACACGCCAATAAACCACTAGAGAAAACCTAGCAGAAATTAGAGATGCAAAACTATGGATTCTCAAAATCGACAGTAGACGGACAGTGGGCTTCATGAATAAAGTAGCTCATTATATTTTATAATATATTTTATTGGGCAGCCGGCGCACTACAAATAATGAATGCATTCGAAGAAATTAAATATTATTTCCAAGCATACGTCTCTGTGAGTATATGACACATGGTATGATTTCTGCTAATAATCCCACATATATTCAAATCAGTTGCCAGGTCACTGGAATTTCTCCCGGTGTTTCCAATCCGGGCCATTTGCATGCACAAAATAAGATATACTCTCAAAATATAATAACTTTAATCTCATAATTGCTACGACTTAATTATCGTAATTTTGGCTTTATTCTCAAAATATGACTTTATTGTCATAAAGTTGTTATTATTTTTATTTACGTGGCACTAAAACGCAGTCACAGTAAACCACTTTTTTTTTAAATATATAATTATATATAATTTACAAACACATATTTTCAAATAGGTTATATATATATAACTGTCTGCTTTCCAATGCAGCTTATTCTTCATCCACACTAAGTTAGTTGTATACCATTGTATATGTTGTATATCATCATATCGCTCAGCCCTACTTGTTGTTAACGTCTCAAACAAAGACTCAGTGACAAAAACATCTTGTTCCTCATAATGCTGTTCACACTGAGATGCTCAGCTGATATCCATCAGCCCATCCATGAACGATCTCTATCGGCTCTCGTCCTCATTCATCTGCTCATAAACATGACGGATGCTGTCTGTGAGATCTGAAACACTGAACATGTGATAGAACACGCAATTAAACGGTAGACGAACGACACATACTGGCCACTTTTTCACTGATTTAAGGGGATCAGAGGGGATTGTGGGTAAGGATGGGAAGGTAACGAGACGCGTGGTGGAGATTTATTCCAGTCTTTTAGGCCGTATATCAGAGACAGATCTGTGTGATTTCCTGTTCTTCTGCAGATGTCATTAGCGCGTGTGTTATAAAGCGTAATGAATGGCCCTGGAGGAGTCGTTTGTGATAATGAAGATGATGCCTGACCCGCTCTCAAACATGATTGCTCACGTGTTCAGACACCCGCTACTCCTCCTCACTCCTGCTGCAGGTCAGATTAGGCACAGCTTCATTTCTCTACATGCAGTGTACAACAAATTCACTCACCAAATGTAAGTAGTGAAAACTTAACCAACGGAAATTCAGCTTGGGTTGTAAATAAATACATCGCAATTGTGTGTGTGTGTGTGTGTGTGTGTGTGTGTGTATATATGTATGTATATATATATATATATTATATATATATATATATATAAAATATATATATATATTATATATATATATATATATATATATATATATCATATATATATATAAAATAAAATATAAAATATAAATATATATATATATATATATATATATATGATTTATGTGTGTATGTGTGTATGTATATATATTACCATGTGTGTGTGTCATGTGTCAGAGTAATATACTATTGCTTGAAAAAATTTATAAATTTATATATACACATACTTCATAAAAAACAGTAAAAAAAGATATATATATACACACATTAGTTTTGCAGTATTTCATTGAAAAAGTATATATATATATATATATATAAAACATTATATTATATATTTATATATACACACACATATTTCATAAAAAACATAGTAAGAAATTATATATATGAAAGCAATTATATATATATACACACACACTTATATTATATTATATAATAATTTTTTTTTACTATTTTTCTCTAAAAACAAGTATTTTATTGAAATTGATACTGTATATAAATAAATATGTTAATAAATAATGTGTATTTAATAAAAATAATTTGTACACAGACACACACACATATATAAAATTGTTCATTTAAATAATATTGTTTATATATATACATACACTAGATTTTCTCTAGAATTCTAATTCACTTTTTTTACTCACTAAATGAATCTACTACTTCTGTGAAGTGTTTCCATTTCAATAAAATACTGCAAAACACAAGGCTGTTTAGAAATATTTTATTTAGCTGATTATTTATTTATAAAACCTTTATTAATCATTTTTACCATGGTAACACCTGATGTATGTGTGCACAGATGGCAGTTGTGTGATGCAGTCAGCTGGTGAATTATTAATCCAGTGCGTCTTAAAAGAATTTGTTTTCCTGTCTCTAGGAGGAAGTGAAATGTCACGGTTCCATATTTAGACGCAGCTAGATATTTTGTTTTGAAAATGGAACAAATATGAGAGTGCAGAGGTCAGACGGGTGGAGAGGTGGAAAGCGGACCGATGACGCCAGATAGACGGCGTTTGTCTGCTTGGAGTGTTTCGGTGAAGTGGTGAATGTACGAAACATGCATTATCATAAAAATCTGTGCGCTCACCTTCAGACGCTCTTTAGGGAGGGCCGCCGCACCTTTCTTGATGACCTCTTGAACTCTCTCCACTGACAGGTCACTTCCTGCCTGCTCCAGTCGCTGGGCCAGTCCACGCTGGCTGAAGAATCCAATCACCGCAATAACACCACACACACACACACACACACACACACACTGTCAATGCCACAACGTCAGTGCAATGACAGGAATGCTGTAAAGACTGAAATTATGATGTTTGCACAGTGTGTGAGACATGTAATCCCACAATGTAATGTGTGTGACTTGACCTGAGAGTGATGAATGAATCAGAAGCAACATCAAATTACATGTTTTAACATCTCCTGGACTCATTTGAGCATCAAAAGTTAAGACATTTGTTCACAAAATTGGATTACAAATACAAAATTACAGCATATTTAGTATATATTTAAGAATACACATATATTATTTAGCTCTATATAATTTTTAATAGATTTAATTAATTTATATTTATAAAATACATTTTTATATATAATTTTTGATTAAATATAGTTTTTTAGATAACATTTAATTTTATAAATATTGTTATAAAATATTAATATTGTTATAAAATTTTAAAATGTATTTGCATGTATACTTTTAATAATTTAAACATATAAAATGCATTTTATATACTGTTTTAATATATGAAATATATTATATATAATACAATTATAAATACTATAATATTAATATTATATAGCAATACAAACATTGATATATATAACATATATAAAACATTAATAATATATGTAATATTTTAAAAATCAACTGTGATCTTGTACACTTTGCATTCTTATTATGCAAAAATGACTGTATATATTTCCGACATGCCAAATGTATCCTAGTAATGTCAGTGTAATATACTATATTTCTATATTTAGTATGCAGTATAGAGCATATACTGTGCAGTATACTAGTATTCTATTCATTCATCCTCTCTCGGGTTTTGGATTAATTTTTAAAGTGATCTGGGGATGTATTTTATTCTGTGTTCAGGGTTGCAGTGAGTCGTGTAAGGAAGAATTTCTGCATCTCATCCAACGCTTCTTTTGCTGGTTCCAAAACATAATTTTAAAGCTGGTAACAGAGGCTTGAGCTGTTGATAGCATTCTAATGCAGTTATTAATGAAGTTATTAGTTTTGAATTAGACAGATACAGGGAAAAATGCTTCTAAACGAAAGCGAAAGCTCTGTCTAATATCTAGTGAGTTGCCTACCTAGGCAACATATTTAGGCATCATAAGCACAGTACTGTGGCGGTACGATGATACGCAGATGGTAACAGATGGTAGTACCATGGTAGTTTTTTTTTAGCATTTGTTGTTGTTTATAAAGTTACCTTGTTTTGAACAAATTCAAAGGCAGCATTGCAGGTATACTTTGCAGATGACACAATCCCAGAAAGCAATAAGACTATTTATATTAAGTTATATTTTATTCATAGATTAGAAAAGTATGGATAGAGTTCCATCTAATTAAACAGCAACTATTTTTTTGTGCTCATTAGAACATGGATTTTAGTTTTATTCATAATATATATTTATTTATATAACATGTATTTGAATAAAATCACTTAAAATAAATGTAAATATATAATTGTAATAGATTACAATATTGGTTTTATATCATTTTATTATTATTATTATTTTTTTATTTTTAGTTTTATATTCAAAATATCAATTACAGATTTAAAATTAATTTTTGATATATTTTTAATTGCTTAAAATGTTGATTGCATATATAAAATGTATTTAATATATAATTATATTTATTATTTAAACAGACAGAATATTTTCTAACATTTATTTTTATAAATAATTATATATATTTAATTAAATTTTTATATTTTATAATCTATTCAATTAAAATATTGATTAAGTATGTACATTTTTTGATTAAAAAATAATTTATAATTATGTATATATAATAACATTTATAAGAAATATTCCTTTTCTAATATATATATATATATATATATATATTTTTAAATGCCTAGCAACATGTAAATGTCAAACTTGTATGCTTTACATATGTTTTCTTTATTTCTTTATTATTTTTGTGGTAATTGTGATTATTAATAATAATAATAATAATAAGTAATTCAGTTGCTGTCTATGAAGCGTATTTCAAATCAGTCACTTAAGAGGTTCGGTTTCATTTAGGATGCAGCCTTAGAAGGCAGCTGTCTCTGTAGACACTAGAGAGCTCACTAGGGTTTGGAACAGAACTTGAACACACAGTCGATGTCTCACCGTGTCGAGGTTCTGCATGATATCCTGGAAGGATGGATGCGATCTGAACTGCTCGAAGAGTTCCCGCTTGTAGAGCAGCGCATACAGCAGGTTTGGGTTGTGATGGAGCGAGTTACTCAAACAGGAGTTTATAATCTCCAGCATCATTCTGATCACCTCCTCGATGACGTTCAGATCCTGAGCCTGAGGGAAGAGACAGAAATGCAGTAAGTAAAGATAACACAAAAATATACCAAAACCAACCTAGACCTATTTTTAATAAATGCAAATAAATGCAGCCTTGATAAGCTTTTGAGATTTAGTTCAAAAACATTAATAAATGTTGCCGAACATAAACCACAAATACACCTTTGATTTCCAAACATGCTATCTAGGAAGTGCCATTAGTGCAGAGTACAGCACACTGTGTGTGTGTGTGTGGGTTAAATGGGTTCTTGTTTTCCTGTGCTCTGCTGCAGTCTGGGCCGTAACACTTTTTCTGGGTCACACACACACACACACACACACACACACACACATAAAACAGGAGCAACACTACTACATTATCTCTCTCTTTTGCCTATTCATCTCACTGTAGTTGCAACATATTTAAGCATGATTTATGCCAGAGCTGTATGGATGTATCGTGTGTGTGTGTGTGTGTGTGCGTGTGTGTTGTTATCAGCCTTTACTGAGAGTCTGGTGTCGCTTTAAAACCACCAGCCTTTACATCAGCAGTTTGTTCAATGCAAACCAGAAAATCACACAGACACACAAATACTGGCTTGAACCTGAGGTTAAAAGAGGGCAAACTGTGAGCCTAAAGCATTATAAAAATTATAAAAATAAAGGTATATTATATGCTATAAAAGAGAACAAGAAAAAGAGAAAGAATAAAAAGAAAACAAAAATAAAAAGGAAATAGGATAAAAGAGATATAATACGAAGCCATTAACAGTCACTGCTTCAAAGAGTGCAATTCATTCATGAACCAGTATTATGTATTATAACTCTGGCAGCTGTTATTTATAAGAAGAGAATATCTTTACAACTTATTTTAAATACATAAAGTGCTACTAACAGATTATTTTCTTCAGTGACACAATGCATTTGACATCTAAATGATTCAAAAGCACATTTCTTATAAAAAAAAAAAAAAAAAAGCATAAAGGCTTATATTTATAAATAAAGGCTTTCATGTACTGCAGCATGTCACGTCTCTGACCTTTGACCTTCTCATTTCCTTTTCTCCCACTGTCCTTCTCTATAGAGTATCTGCCTGCAGCCATCGGCCTGCTCTTCATGCAAATCATCCGATCCTTATTCTCAACACTGATGTCAGTTTCTGAGCCACAAATCTCTCTGGACAAAAGCAATTCAATGGAACAGAATGTGCAATACGGTTACCATAGGAACACATGCACGCACACACACACACAAACAAACACACACGCACGCATGCACAAACACAGACACACACACACACAGAGAGAAACACCACATCAAAAGCTCTTTGTGTGGAAGCTAACTGAAGTGATTTCAGGAGATGACAGATCAGGAAAGCTCAAAAAAGAGCCCGGGAATTTACAAAAACACTGAACGTTATGGATTTAGCTTCAATGACTGACAAACAACCGCAGTGTCATTTAAAACACTGCAAAGGCAATTCAACTCCTGGAGGAAATACAAGAAAACTGAGTTTAGATAAAAGAATAAAGATGGAAACAAAAGAGAGAGAGGAACTACAGAAAGAGAGAGAAAGAAAAAACAGGAAAAAAAGTAAAAAGAAAATGAGAAAAAAGAAAAAGGAAAAGAGAAAATTAACATAAAAAAAAGAAAATAAAAGGAAAATAAAAAATAATAAAAAGAAAAAAGAAAGGAAATAAAAAATAAATAAAATGGAAATAAAACAATGATAAAATGAAATAGAATAAAAGGAAAAATATAAAGAACAAGAAATGAAGAAAAAAGAAAAAAGAAAAGAAACAAAACGAGAGAAAAGAAACAAAAAAGACAAGAAATCATTTAATGAAATTAACAAAAATAGAAAAGAAGAAAAAAACAGAAGAAATGAAGAAAAGAAAAGAAAAAAGAGAAAAAGAAAACGAGAGAAAAATAAAAAGAACAATAAGAAAAGAGCAGAAAATGAATAAGAAACTATATGGGTAAATAGAAAAGAATAAGAAAATAAAAAGGTAAGTGCCTGATCTAAGTGATCAGATGGACTCATTCTCCATTAATCAAGTCAGTTTCCTTCAGCAAACACTGAGATCTGAGAAATATCCACCAGTCAGATTTACATTGACAAAGACACCACAAGTTAAAGACAAACACTCCAGAGTCAGAGACATACAGTGCATGTGTAAAACACCTCAGACTGAATCAGTCTCACAGCGGCACCAGGGACAGAATGAGGCCTTTACTGGAAAGACACCGGGCTTCGGCAAAACAGTGGCCTTGTAAACCTGCTCCATAATTACTGCGGTTTATGCTCTGTCTGAGACTCACGCAGATGAATTCCTCTGGAAACACACACACCAGAAAACCAACTTCAGCGTCCCTATACGGCACCCTCTGTTAATACCATTCTTGATGTCAGGTCATGTTTAAAGGCAAAATCTGACCCCAACGCATGATGCAAGTCCCTGAAAACATATTCTTAGATCAGCTCTTCATGCAAACCCTGACCCCAGTGTTGTTGCATTAAAGCTGAAGGTTGTTATTTTGGTGCCTCTAGTGGCATTAAACAGAACTGCAAAAATAATAACTGATTTCAAACAGGTTTCCTGAAAAACCTGCATTAAGCACTGAACGCTTGCAATACTTTTGGCCTTAAAATTAGGGGTGTTTTGAGGTTAACCAAACAAAACACATTAATTAAAATACAAAAATGGAAAGAACGACACTCATTTTGCATTACAATCTCATGAGTTTGCAGCGGTTGCGTTGATGAAGTCAGCCCTAGCCGAAAGCCTCCGCTCTGGGATCTTCCCCTACCATCAAATGGAGGAAATTCCTGCCCTCGTTCCCATGACCATCCCCTACACTCCGGAATCTGCGGACGCAGCAGTCGGGAACATTAACAGGTTGGGAGGCTGTCGCCACTGCTATTAAACGAATTTAAGTAGATACAAACATGCAGGACAGGATCAGACCAGACCTGGAAATACTCGTCTAGACCAGCGGTTCACAACAAATATTTCACAGGTCCGTTCAAACCAGTTAACAATGTCCGTACTTGATGTTCAGAGTAAAATGTGGGCCGTGAAGCAAAGCCAGTGGAGAAACATTGGGAAACCAGATCAAACTACAACCTAGAGAGAAGCTGGAGGTGTCTAGACAGAAACACGGAGTGATAATTAGACGAGAAGAACGTAGGAGTGAATTAGGGATGAGAGGATGAGCTCTTCAGTACAGACTAATGAGATTACACACACAGAGAGGGAGAGAGAGAGAGAG
The DNA here is from genome assembly GCF_018340385.1 of Cyprinus carpio. Classification (NCBI taxonomy): domain Eukaryota; kingdom Metazoa; phylum Chordata; class Actinopteri; order Cypriniformes; family Cyprinidae; genus Cyprinus; species Cyprinus carpio. The sequence goes on from NC_056592.1 coordinate 2,359,728, forward strand.
AGAGAGAGAGAGAGCAAGATGGAAGGAATAGAGGAAGAGGTTTTAGAGAAAGGAAGAGGGAGGCGAGCAAGAGAGGGAAGAGAAAAAAGGAAAGAAAAAGAGAACGAGAAGAGAGGGAGGAAAGACGAAAGCAGGGAGAGTAGAGAAAAGAGAAGGAGGAGAGGGGAGAGAGAATATGAGAGAAGGAGGGGGAGAGAGAGGGAAAAGGGGAGGGAAAGTGAGAGAGAGAAAGAAAAGAAAAGGAGAGAGGAGAAAGAGAAGAAAAAAGGAGGGAGACAACCGAAGGGGGAGAGGAAAAAGAGAGAGGAGAGAAGGAGGGGAAGGAGAAAGGAGAAGAAAAGGACTGATGAGGGAGAGGAAAAGGGAGAGGTTAATCACCCTACACCTAAACCTGCCCCATACATATATACTTTACAAACACCCTACACCAAACACCCCACACACAAACCTGCCCCATACAGAAAACTACTGGCAATTTTTTAATTTCATGAAACACTGTTTTGTATGTTTTTTAAGCCTTTTGTTTTACGGAGACACAGGAAGTTTCAAAAGTGTTAAGCAGTTATCCAGTTATTTCTGCTGTATGATATAATAATTTGAAGCCTGATTGTAAATGTAAAAACATGGACTGTAGCTTCAGCGCTGTGTGTTTGAATCAGCTGATCAGTGCAGCTGCTTGACAAACACTAACAGTAAAAAGCCATAAGCAAATATGACTCACAAACCTACAGAGAGACAGAGAAACTGGGACATTATTGTTAAATAAAACCATTAAAAAAAAAAAATGTAAGTTGAAAAAATATTATAAAATAAAATAAAATATTTTAAAAAAATTAATAAAATTAAATATTAAAAAACGTAAACTTATTTTTTCCTGCTAATTGCCAAGGCAATATTTCTCATTTCCATTCAGTTTAACTTTATGTACTAAAAAATCAAAAAAATCAAAATCAAAATTAAAATGGAAAACATAAAAATAAAAACTATTAAAATTTACAAAATAAAAAATGATCAAATATTAACAAAAACTGTAATAGTTTCTCACTGATGCTAAAACAGCACTGCAGAGAAAGATGGTTTTGAAACTGAAATCATGAGGAACAGACAGAAAGGAACAGGAAGTGCACTAGCATCCAGTTCCAGACAGTCATTAGTCATCCAGTGAGAGAGATGTCTGTGTGCATACGTGCGTGAGCGCGCGCGTGTGGTCTAATGAGCAGCTAATGACTGTGATGTCAATACCGTCTAAGCCAGAAAGAGGCAAACTCGGGTCTCCAAGGTAACAAGCCCTTACACGCTCAAGCAGAGGTCAGGAGTCAAAGGTCAGGGCGAGAGGGAGATGCAGAGAGAAACATGAACGGTCGGCATGGCAACAGTCAGGTAAGTCACAGAACAAATGGGGATTCATCTTCAAGGTGAATCAGATGCTCCGCAGAAACAAAGCAAATCTTGTAGTGCTCCGCTGAGGTTTGAACACGGCTCATCGGATTTAAACTACCCGGTTTGACATATTATGATCAGCTGGATTACATATTGGGTTTGGGAGGACGAGAACCGATCTGCGTTCTTGAAAACGCTACCCGTCTGAAAACACTCCAGCTGCTGCTGCGACCACCAAAAGAGCCTTTAAACAGCAGAGATGAGACAAGCATCACACAATCGTGAGGGGACAGAGGGAGAATAAAACCAGAGAGGACAAGAAGAGCAGAAAGTCTGTGTGTCTTCAGGGAGACAGTAAATGTGTCGTTTTCTGACCTGTATTAAGACACTGAGACATCCCATAATCACGGCACAGAGAGCAGCACCAGCTCTCTCGCTTTCTTTATTTGTACAGATCAGGGTCATTAGAGCTAAAAGCAAAACTAAAACCATAAAAAAAAAATATATATATATGATATATATCTATATATATATATATATATATATATATATATAATATATATATATATATATATATATATATATATTTTAGTTTAAATTAAATTAAACAAATAAAAAATTCAGCTGGTGGCCACTGCAACATTCCTCATGATCAACAAAATTACTAAAACTTTCAACTTAAAATGAAAACATAAAATAAAAACTAATTCAAAATATAAATATATAAAACTAAATAAATGAAAAATAAAACAAACATCATTGAAACAAAACATTTTTTTATTACTTGAAATAAAAAAAATATTAACTGAAAATAAGATTTATTATTTATATATATATTTCTGCTAATTGCAATTTCACATTTTCATTTAGTTTAACTTTAGAAAAAAAAAAAGTGCCATGGCATTTTCAGCATTCCTCATTTCATTGAGTTTAACTTGATGTAGCAAAATAACTAAAACTGAAATAAAAATGATTAAAAACTATTTAGACATATTATTTTAAAAAATGACAAAAACAACAAAATGACTTTAAACTTTAAAACAGAAAATATAAAAATAAAAACTAATTCAAAATATGAATAAAAACTATAATAGTATCTTAATGATACTGAAATAACATCCCAGTGCTGATGGAAACCGCAGGGCATCTGTGAGACCCACAGGAACGTGATGAGACGCCACATATGTGCTGCAATTCTAATTAACACTGAGATCCATTAAACACACACACACACTTACACATTTATGTGCAAACACATCTAACACACATCATTAAGTATGTGGTGCACAGAAATGATGTCACTTGGGTTTATGTGTGCATGGAAATCTCTCTTCATTACAATCACAGCTTATAACATAAATTAATTTATAAACTCCAGGTGAGAAGATTTCTCCACATGCTGCAATTACTGAATCACTCCGATATAAATAAATATCTGAACATATGTTTAACATCCAGTGAATATGGCCCAGAAGTCTCAAAAAAATTCTCAAGCCGATAGAAGATTTCAAGAATTTATTATTATTTTTACATTTATTTATACATTATTTGTTTGATTGTCAATTCAAAAACACTAAAAATAATACAATTTTTCATTATTTTCTACCCAATTAAACAGGCTTTTTGCAACTTAGTTTTTAGGAAAATATGTAAATGCATTCTGTTATGATCGGTTGGGCTTTTCACGCTTTAAACAAGCAGAAATGACTTCAAGTTACTAATACTGTATTAATCTAGAGCTGATGTGTGATCAAAAATGTGTGCATTTCGGCAGCTTTAACGCTCATCCAGAGCTGGCGATATCTATTTCATAGGATGTTATAAAAGCTCTGTATGTACAGACACACATCAGCATCTGTTCCCATAGAATGAAGGAAATCCCATGGCGATAACAGTGACAGCAGACAGAAACAGTGTGTGCACCAATGTTGTTTGTCTTATGAGATATGACAAAGGAAAGGACTGCAAAATCAAATGTAGTCTAAACTGGTGCTTGATAACTGCAGTTTAGGACATCCTTCCCATAAAACTCTGAGAAACAGACAGAAAAACACGCAGCCGGAGCCCAATCATGCCTTTCTAGTGAAGAAGAGGCGGTTCTGGGAACATCGGCTCTGCAGAGGCTGCTGGGATAATGTCCTCACAAAGTCTGCTTTCACAACAACAACAACAACAACAACTCAAAAGGCAAAAAAAACAAAAAAAAAAAAACGGCACAAAACAAATTCATTTCCATAAGTGCAGTAATGACACTTTTAGTGCATTTAATGGACCAATACTCTAATTGTCTAATTCTAATTCTCACAGTTATTTACTCACTTTATTTTCTCTGTCCATCTAAAAATAAATAAATAAATAAATAATCATTTAAATAATTACTACTCTCACTCAAATAACTTATGAATGCTTCATCAGAGCTGACTGCATATTAACAATAAATGAATTGCAATAATAACAACAATACACATAGTTTTAAATAAATTAAATATTGCTATATTTTTTAAATATAAAAAGTAATTGATTATTATATATTTTATTTGTTTAAATAACTTGTAAAACTTTATTAGAGCTCTCGATGGCCTTGTTTTTGCTGTTATCATTATTATTATTTATCATGATTACTATTTATTTTTCATTATTCACTATTATTTATCATATAAATAACTATTAAATTTACTCAAATAACTTATGAATGATTCAGAGCTTGTGATGCTATATTAACAATAAACAATGAATAGTTTAATTGATTAGTATGAATTTTATTAATTTAAATAACTTCTAAAGAGGTCTTGATGGCATTATCATTATTATTATATTAATAAAAAGCTAAAACTATTAATATATTATTAATATATTAATAATACTCAGAAAAAGAAGCAGATTGATTGCGTTTTAAAAACATATTTTTCATATGTGACCCTGGAGCACAAAAGCAGTGGTAAGTCTCTGGGGTATATTTGTAGCAATAGCCAAAAAAAATACACTGTATGGGTCAAAATTATCGATTTTTCTTTTATGCCAAAAATCATTAGGATATTAAGTGCAGATCATGTTCCATGAAGATATTTTGTAAATTTCCTACCGTAAATATATAAAAACTTCATTTTTGATTAGTAATATGCATTGCTAAGAACTTCATTTGGACAACTTTAAAGATGATTTCTCAATATTTTGATTTTTTTGCACCCTCAGATTCCAGATTTTCAAATAGTTGTATCTCGGCCAAATATTGTCCTCCTAACAAACCATACATTAATGGAACGATTATTTATTCAGCTTTCAGATTATGTATTAATCACAATTTTGAAAAATTGACACTTAAGACTGGTTTTGTGGTCCAGGGTCCACAAATCTTTTTATTATTATTAACATTTGTAATATTTGATTGCTATGAATTTTCTTTGATAAACATTTAAAGAGCACAAAGACGCTAAATGACTCTGGTCGTTATAAATATGCTCTCGAAAACTAGGAATAAAACTCTTAAACGAAGAACGCAATGTTTTTTGTGGGCAGGTTATGTATAGAGTCGTCATTGAGTGGAAGTGCGGTGGAAACTGCTGGAAGAGGGAGTGTGAGTGAAGATATTCAGACAGACTGAGAGACAGATGGACAGATGAAGAGGAATAGATGTGAATGGAAGGAGAGAGAGATGTGAAGCAGGGGTGTGGGGCCTAATCAGGACAGCAGACAGCAGTCTGAGCCACACAGACACACAGCAGACATCTGCAAGGCTCCGGCCTCAGGCTGTTTGTGGAGTAAACACACACACACACACACACACACACACACACACACAGAAGGCTCCCCATCATCTCACACACACGTCATTTACATCCCTATTGTCCCCGACACCCCACTCCCTCTCTAGGGGGCATCAGAGCAGGTTGGCTGTTGCCCTCTAGGGTTAAACCTACAGACCTAAATGACCTCCAGAAACAGCTCCGCCCACCTTCCTCCAAGCCCCGCCCTCCCTTTATGTCTACTTTGTGTCTTTATGTCTAGCCAGAAGGACTGCTGTCTGGAGACACACACACACAAACACACACATTTAGCCATGTCTTTATGAAGATGAAGCACTAACAAAACTCTAAGATCATGTCAAGTTTGCGGTTTACACCTGGTATTATCTGAAGATCCGCTCACAAGCCGAGGCCAAAGCAAGCATGTATCCGCAGGGCTTGACACTTACCTGTCTCTGAAAGAGCCTATGTGCTCCTAATTTGAAACATTATATATATATATATATATACACATATATATATATATAACATATATATATATAATATATATATATATATATATATATATATATATATATATATATATATATATATATATATATATATATATATATAATGTTTCAAATATATACACACACACACACACAAAAATATACAACACATTCATCTATCTTAAAAAAAAATAATAATAACAAAAAAAAATAAAAACTACAATAACAACCACTCAAAAAAACAAATACTTTTACTCAGATAACTTCTAAATGCTTGTGGTGGCACAATTATCATCATTATTTTAAACCCCTGATATGATTGTAAAGTGCTTTACTATGTACAGTAGTACATTAATGCTTAATTTATTAATTAATTCATTGAAATATAACTGAATTACTTTCATTACTCATTACTAAAATTATTTTAAAATATATATATATATATAAATATAAATTTGTTTTACTAAATTTATGCATTTTAACATTTACAAACAAATTGATTTTTTTTCATTAGAATAAAAATACAAAGTACGCTAGGTTTTTAAATACATCTGCTTCAAAAAAAAATATGTAATATGACATGATATGGGAATATAACACTTGACGCCGCCCACTAAGGGGGAGGAGACTGCATAAAGGTTTTAAAGTACCATTTCCATGGCAACGCATATCAAAATGGTTTTCACAGGATGAATTTTGAGTGCAAATTTTCGAATCTAATTTATGATGATTACTAAAAGTAAGTAATGTGATGGGGGGAAAAAGGGATTAACTCACATAGTCGGGCAGAACGCTCCTGTCGTCTGCTCCTAGAGGCCCATGCAAGGACTGGGTCGCCTGCTCCAGAACTTTATTGTGCTTCTTTGACAGCAGAGCAAACAAACTGAGAGAGAGAGAGAGAGAGAGAGTTAGAACCACAAAGTCTTTCTTGAAATCATTTCTTGAGATTATATTTGTCTGGTCTGTCACAGTATCAGCAAGAAATCAAAACAGCATGTAACAATAATAAACGACGCTGTCGCAGCACTGCTGTGTTTGTTTTGCCCAGCAGATTTTCAGACGTATAAGATCATAATCCGCACATCTGGATACAAGACCAAGAGTCAGGGCGGAGAAAATGCATTCAAAGGCATCGTAGGCGACGCTGCCCATGCTAAGACTCTTCATAAACATGCTAAGATATCTCATTTTGACAAAAATTCAGAGGCAGCATCCTTCCACAATGCATTGTGCTGAGCCCAGAGAAAGATGGCAGACAAAGCAAGAGATAGTTATAATAAATATACATTCAATTCAATCAAAAAAAAAAAATAAAGTACATTAAACAAAAAAAAAAAAAAATTAAAAAAAAACAAAAACAATTATTTAACTAAATACTTCCGTGCACTAATGTATTTTAATGCTAATTAGTGCTCAGCAACAATCTACCAGCAAACTACTGAAACCAGATTTACTTTAGTGTTATAGTATTATAGTATATATTCATATATATATATATATATATATATATATATATATATATATATATATATATATATATATATATATATATATATATATATATATATATTAATTTAAATTTTATTTTAATATGTGTTCTTTTTTATACATTTTAGGTTTTTTTTTTTTTTTACTTGCTATTCAGGCTTAATTTATACTTTATCATCAGGTTTAGTTCAATTTTGATTTTTATATATTTCTACTTAGTAATTTTAGTGCTTCAACTTTAACTTATTTCATTCAGTTGCTAAGGCTGCTGTTTTAAGCTTAGCAACCTGTTATTTTAGTATTGTTTATATATTATTATAGTATTATTCTATATATTTTAAATTAGCTTTTAGTTTTTATATTTTCAGTTTAATTTTAATTTTAGTATTTTTTGTGATTATTATTTTATTTAATTTATTTTATATTTCTTTTTAGCTTTAATTAAAAAAAGTTTTACTTTTAGCATTTTTGTTCTTCAATTAAACCTTTTTTTCTTATATTTGCATAGCCAATATTTCTGATCTTCATTTAAGTTTTTGAAGTTTAGTTAAATTGTTCATCTAATATTTTTATTTTTTATTTTAGCTGATATTTATAATCTAATATTTATTTTATTTTAATTAGTAAAAATGTTTTAATAGTTTTAGTAAATGGTAATAACCCTGACAGGATCGGTGACAGCTATAACAGTCACAAGCTTTTGTAACTCTGCTCTGTTTTCAGAGATCTTTTAATGAAGCTTAGGTTTGTACAGTATGTAATTTGGGTCAGTTTTCTCTCAGGTCTGGGCATGAAAAACCTCCAGACTCAAGTTTCTCCAAGCAGTTTTTCAAATTCAACTTGACAGAAAAATGGGTCACATTGTAGACAACAGACTAGACTAGAATCAGCTTGAATTGTGTTTGTGTGATTTCATTAAATCAAAAGTCTCAGTCACAACTGAGCTGCCTAATTCCAATACAGCTGGACATCAACCAGTGCTGTTAAAGTCAAAACTAAAACTACTAAAAATTATTTTTATAAAAAAAAATTTTTCTCTCTCTATATATATATATATGAAAAACTGAACTATTTAAAAAAAAAAAAAAATTAAGAAATTAGAAATGTTTGCTTAAAAATTAAATGAAATAAAACATGCTTGAGTTAAAGTACTAAACATGCTAAAACTAAACTGAGTTTAAAAAAAGAAAAAAAAAAAACTAATAAAGGTTTCTAATTTATTAAAACCGGGACAGTACCAATATGTTCCACTATTAAAGGAAATACGAGCACCACTTTCCTAATGAGCTTGTTGCAGTGCATTCTGGGATGTCAGATGCTGTATAGGTAGGCAGCTTTCTAGGTCTTCATGTTCTAAGACACAAATCATATTCACATGCATACATATACCCACATTAACACCTTTCTGACCTGGTTTCCACCGAGTAAGTGTGTGTGATAATAGCCAGGCCGAGACGAGCCAATCAGAGGCTTTGTGTGTTAAAGGCAGAATTAAACATGAATCGTGGTTAATGAGTTCCCTCAGTGTGGTGACCTTCAAATCCTTCTCGCCTGCCTGAGTGTGTGTGTGTGTGTGTGTGTGTGAGAGAGAGAGAGTGTGTGTGTGTATCAGTGTGTGTGTGTGTTTGTGTGAGAATGTGTGTGTGTGTGTGTGTGTGTGTGTGTGAGAAAGACAATGTGGGGTGACAGAGAGCAGCAGGCATGATGGGAAGGATTAATGTGTCTCATACTGATGACCTCATCAATCACTAAAGGTCGGCACATGCTTTGAGCTCTAACCGTATGAAGCTGTCATAGAACACACACACACACACACACACACACACACACACACACACACACACACACACACACACACACACACACACACACACACACACACACACACACACACACACACTTATTTCTCTTCAACCCACTCTCATAATCCTTGAGTACTTTTGGAATTGCATACTACTGTACTACAATTACTAGAAATGCAGTATGAAAACTATGTAAATATTCTGCACAATTAATAAACCATAAAGTAATTCCAGACCCATTATATTATTGGACTGTTAAGGTATTATATTATGGTATTTTTAAGGAAACTTCCTACTGCATACTGTGTACTTAAAAGTAGCAAAAAGCAGTATGCAAAATAATTTGCAACAGTAATCAAACAGTGGAACAATGTAGCAAGTGTCCAGTTAAAAAAAAAGAAAAAAAAAAAAGCATTTATAGTCTGATGATGTGAAAAATGTATAATATAAATACTGTATATAAAATACATTAATATTATATCAGTAAAAATACAAAATATCATTTCATTCCTCCAAAATACAGCGTCACTTTTCCACTTTTCCATCACTGATACTACTACAGTTTTTGTTAATATGTTACATTAGATTTTATTTCTATATTTTGTTTGCATTTTAATTTAAAGTTTTAGTCTGTTAGCCTGATACTAACCAACTTTGTTATTGTTAATTAAAACTAAAACCAACGCTTTCATTAACTGAAATAAAGCTTAAATTAAATAAAACTTAAATATTAGATAAAAAATTAAAACTTAAACAACTTGAACACAAATT